>NW_011337134.1:0-6553 GCF_000735185.1 Notothenia coriiceps
CGATGGCAGTTTTTTTATATATTTTTTTAAATACTGGTAGGAAATACAGTACTATATGATTTCATTTATATCACATGTTTTTCAGTAAAAAGTGAGTAAATATACAATATTGCCTCTGAAATTAAAATTAAATTAAAATTAAAAAGGTGTATTAAAATTAAAAAGGTGTATTAAAATTAAAAAGGTGTACGTTAAAAAACAAATGAAGGCCCTTTCTTGAGCCATAACTGAAATAATTGATGCAATTAACATGCAAATAGACATTAAAATATGATTTGAATTTTACATTTTTAAATGGCGTTGCCAATGGCGACAGATCACTCGCCATCATCACAGACCTCAAGGTATATGTTAAAATAGTTAATACTCTGACGCTATGATTAACAGAACAGAACTGCTACCGCGGAAACGGGATGCAACGCGTCATCAGTGAAGCTCGTCACATGAAGCAGGTTCTGACGCTATGATTAACAGAACAGAACTGCTACCCCGGAAACGGGATGCAACGCGTAATCAGTGAAGCTCGTCACGTGAAAGCAGGTTGAGAAGAGGGCCGTCCCGTCACGTGCTCAAAGGTTGAGAAGGAGGGGCGATCTTGAGGTTGAGAAGGAGGGGCCTGTGGTACTGCGCACTGCAGTGAGGGGTACTACGCCATAACCAGCGCCATATAGATAGTCTATACGGCGCTGGCCATAACCAATGTTGTCCGGACTGTTGTTTTTATGCGGCACCGGCTTGAACAGGTCATGTGATCTGATCACGCCGGCGTGACGGTCGACTCCAAAGGGTTAATTACAAACTTCTTAATGAAAATCTCCGATGTTTCATTACCGTAAATGTACTTTTAACATCAACATACATTTAAAAAGTGACTGTGTGTTTGTGTATGTGTGTGTGCGTGTGTTTGTGTGTGTGTGTGTGTGTGTGTGTGTGTGTGTGTGTGTGTGTGTGTGTGTGTGTGTGTGTGTGTGTGTGTGTGTGTGTGAGCAGTTGTGGACATCAAACTTTGACTAAATACATCCAGTTCAGCCTCAGAGGACCTCATTCAGTAACTTTGTTTCAGCATGACGGTGTGTATTACCTGTTGACTGGCTTTTATTTCCAAACTGAGCAAATAATTTGAAGAGTGGCGCCATTAACAATTTAGTATTAGATTTGAACTGTATTTTGACTCAGCAGGTCAACAGGCTAGGCTGTACACATACAAGTGCTGGGATTAGGGACTGTAGCAATTTGGTAATCAATGTAATGTGTGGTTTAGGTGTTACACTTATGGGAATGTGTGACAAGCAAGATTTATACGATGACAGTTGTTTTATCTGAATGTGTCCAACACTGGCTAAACCAAACCCTAACCCCACACCCACACATTCCCATGTTTCATTTTTAGGGCTTGGAGAGCTTTGAGCATCATGATACTTTGAGTATGTCGTGAGTCTTTAAATTAACTCTTGTTTCCTGAAGGAGGAACTCAATGACCTTTCTGTAATAACAGTGTCAGAAATGTGTCTGCCTTAACTGGTCATTAAAGAAATATGTTGATAACATTCTCTGCAGTGCTTGTCACCATTTCTGCTGCCATTTTCCTCTCACTTTGTTTCACATACGAAGTTATAGAGTGTTGCAGTGATGACGTAGCCCAACAGTTAGCTTCGCAAGGGCTCCTTCGTCAAAAAGCAATGGGTTTTTCTATTGGATTTTGGAATATTGCAGAAAATAATCTCTGTGGCAAATACCATTTATGATACTTACTCTTAATCACCAGAATTAAAAAGCTAACATTAGGCTATAAACAAACTACATCACAGTCACATGGCTGCGCATCAGCACAGCTAAGCTAAAAGTGGCTAATGTTTGGCGTGATGACGTTTTGTAGTCTCAATTAGTCACTTGTTAGCCACTGCTGTTTTTATGACTCATAGAAGCTTCGGACATCACAGTTGGGGTGTTTCCCGATGTATTTTATGTCATAGAAAAAACGCGTAAAAATCTATTTAGCTTGTGTTAACCAATGATCTTATTTCAGGCATCTAACTGAAAACACGTTCAAAAAAGGTTGACTTGGAGATGAGGGAACCAGAAGCAGTAAAATGCTAACTTTTTAATTCAAATTTCCGGGTTTCAAGACTCATTCGTGCACCGCTCTATGTAGACGATTATGTACACATTTGTGATCCCGCCTACCAAGCCCTGATTGTTCAATTATTTCTGGAACAAGAGGGAACAACCTTCACTGAAGAAGGCAGCAAACCTGTCATATTATAATTACAACTACTAACAACAGAGATTGCTTGGAAGTAAGTCTTAGTTCTCTCGATAGTTGTTAATGGCTTCAATGTCAACGTTTTGCTTGACTTGCGCTCAAGATAGAAATAAAACGTGGTTTCCTGCAGCCCCCCCAGGGCACCAGGGCTGTTCTGAGCGGGGTCAGTTAAAGAGCATTTCGACTGTCAGAGGTCACTAAACACAAACACACTATGTATAGTGTTTCAACCAGGTTATTGTGATTCTTATTCTGATGGGTGATCAACTAGTTACTAAAGGATAAAACAGTAGTTGCATGTTGACAGAGAGAATGAGCCTCTGTTGCATCATATAGCTGATTTTATTTCATAAACAAAACCATGACAATGACTCAGTTTGACAGTCAGACAAAAACATGTTGCTGTCATTGGAGGCAGAATGTGAAGCAGAAAGAGCTGTTTGCCCACATTTCTGACTGTAAGGCAATATCCCCAGAGCTCCAGCTACAAAGACAAGGCCTCATGCACACACACACAGTTAACAGTGTGTGTGTCCATAAAGAATATTAACTGTGTATCTACACCCTCCATTTAACAATCTTTTCCATCTTATGCACATCCTATCAGAACAACTGTTGACGAGATGATTTGTAAATCTGAATAATGATAATAAATGTGATTCACAGTGATTGCGTTCCCATATTTGCAAAGAGAAAAATCTTAGCCAAACAATATCGAAGAACTGACCAACCTTATTAAATAATGTTGTTTTATGTTAATTTTTGTATAAACATTTATTTTTAAAGTATATAAAAAGCCTTGAAACCAATGAGACTGATTGGACTGATTTAGTTTATACAAAATCTACATTTTTAAAGTATTGCAAATATCATCAAATCCCTTTTTAAAAACGTTCAACGCATTGAATTTGTCTTCAATATATTTTGTTGTTTTAATGTTTTATAATACAACTTGGGCGCTATTTTAATATTACAATTGCAACAACCAGTGCAGAGCTACAGGTCAGTGTGTGGCGTCTCCACCTCTGCTTCATGTAGGCGCAGTCTGTAGTGGAATATAAATGTATGGGTGGGATGATATTCTCTTAATATGCATTTAATAAATACGCTCTCAGCCAATCACATCATTGCCTCCAAAACAGCTGTAGAGGCTGCAGATCTATCAACATGAGTCGTGCTGCCTTCAGGTGTCTGTAGGGATTTAAAGACCCGAAGAAGAAACCTTGCACACAGTATAAAACATACTGAAGAAGAAAGAGACTTACAGTTTTTTCATTTCTAGATCAATGCTCCTGCTTTATCCACATTAAACTTTCATTTTACAATGTTGAAAAAGCAAGTGGTTGTTACATTTTTTAATTATAACTCCATTATTGTTGTGCAATTGCTGCAAATATGTATTTTGCTCATGTCAATGACACCCTAGATTGGCAGCCGACAGGAAACACAAACTGTCCGAGCGCTGCTTGCACTGGTCGTTGTGCTGACAAGCAAAAAGAGCCCTTCATGTTTAACTTCATAATGTTCTCTTCATGGTGAACGAGTCAGACATCCTGCAGTGGATGGTGATGTTTCAGATCGAGTACTTCACAAGCAATTTTGGATATGACATGATTTCTTTAAGACATCAAACTGACTTATGGCTTTTACAGGAGCATTTCAATGTTCAATCAAGTTGCTCTCTATAAATCTACAGTGATCAGTTCATACACGTTAGCATTTAATCAATAAATGATGAACCTGACAGTAACCCCGGCAACGTGTGGCAGAGCCGTCTGTCCTGCTGAGTCTGACTGGAGCACAGCCATCTGTAGTTGTCATGGTTACAGCCCCTCATAGTCCTGACTGTTAATGTAGCGTTCAGTTTTGCCATGGTTACAGTGTTATTATGTTGCCGTCCTCTCGCATGCTCTCCTGACTGCTACTAGATGTGTGGGCGGGGTTTCCGTTGTGATTGGACATCAAGACGGAGCTGTCGCTCAGGGAAGCCCCAACGCTATTGGGCAATGAGACGCTCTGTGGGAAGGGCCTGTTGCTAGGTGAGTCTCTGTTGAGGTTAGTGTTGTTGCTGTTGGTTACCCGGCTGGAGTCGTACAGTGTCAGGCTGTCATTCTCTAAGATGAGGTCGCCTTCGTCATCGTCGTCATCACTGTCGCCCTCGGCGATGCTGTTGCTGTGGTTGCAAAAAACCAGAGGGCGAAAAATAAGGATTACATTAATTTTAGACTTTTGTTTTTATGAGTCCAGATATTGTCTTTTAGGTCTCCACCACCTCCTGAGAGAAATATCTGTGTCTTTTTCTACTTAATGTATATATTTGTCCCTTTAAATAAGTTTGGTTGTTGTTTATCTTTTAGGTTGCAACGTTTTTAAGTTGTGTTTCTGAGGTTGCAAAAAACAAGAAGGCAAATAACCACTAAAGTTAGTAATTTATTCTCTTTTTGTTTTACTTGATGAATGCGATTCCAATAGCTCTATTGTTGGTTTCCACCACCTCATGAGCTATATGTTTCTTTATCTGTCAAATGTATATATTTATTTATATAGTGTATATATTTGTGCCTGTATGTAAAAAATGAGTTTAGTTGTTGTTCAATTGTAGGTTACAAAGTTGTAATTGGCAAGAAAGTTGCATTAAGTTGACTTTACACTGGAGAAGACTGAGCCAATGAAACCAAACCATGATTAATATTGTTTGTTTGTTATACACCAAACTGTTTTAGTTGAACCACTTTAAAAGTTACTTATAAATATGTACGGTCTAATGCTAACACATTTTGTTCTACCTTCTCAACAGATGTTCATGCGTTTTTTTAAAGTTATGGGAACATAGCCGACATCAAAGCAAAAAAATGTGTGAAATGTGTCAAGTGATCATGAACAAAATGCAGACATTCAACATGAAATATGAGTGAGGGGTCCTCTCAATGCCATACCTCGCTGTGATGGGGTTGCTCTGGGAGGCGGGGCTTGGTGAGTCATGTGACAGGGCGGAGCCGGCAGATCCAGCTGAGCCCACAGAACCAGAGTTGCCCATTGAGGTTCTACTCCCACGATGCACCACGTTGTTCTTCTGGTTGGCCGGTTTGACGGTCACTATGAGGTTGTGACTGTTGGCCACCATCATGTCTGTAACCTGAAATCAAAGCATTTTTCGTTTTTAGCTTGTAACAGCCACCCCTAACCCTAACTAATTTAAAAACAAAGACACCTTTCCAAAGCGCCAAGGCAAATAGCCGTAGGAAAGGTATTTGCAGTCTGTTTCACGGTAACAAAGAAACTGCACCTTCAATCCAACACATTTTAAATGTACCTGATCTAAAGATTTCCCAGCTACATCGATGCCGTTGACCTCGAGTATCTCGTCATTGACTCCCAGCAGCCCTGTGCATTCTGCGAGCCCCCCACGTACCAGACGAGAAATGAACACCCCTGGGACCTACAGGAGGACGGAGAAAAAAACTTTAATGTTGCAGGTATATATCTCTCGGTCCCACTTTACAATAAGACCACCCTTATAAAGGGTTTACGAATAATTTGTAATTACTTTATTAATTAGGTTGTGAACACTTCACAAATCATTAATAAGCTTTTACAAGACATGAGATAAACAAGGCAACTGTGACCGGTTGCTTGCCAAATAGTGAGCTCACATTTATCTATTGCTAAGCCTTATATTGGCTACCTAGCTTACTTCGTGTTCTTCATCAGCCAGCATCCTTGGTATCTGTTGTTCACTGAGTTGATTCTCGCAAAGTAGCCAATATAAGGCTTAGTCATCTTGCCAAATAGTGAGCCTGTGTTGATGTATGAAAACTACGTTAGAACTGCTTTATAAATGGCTCTTAATGATTAATAAAGTGTTTACAACCTAATTCATAACCTAATTATAAACCCTTTATGAATCCTTTATAAGGCTAGTCTTATTGTAAAGTGGTACCCATCTCTCTATATCTAGGATTTTTGGCATATTGTAGAAAATAAGATCTGTGGCAAACACATTTTTTTTTATCTGTTACAAAGTTGAGGCATTAATGGGATTGCCAAAAGTACGCAGCTAATGTTAGGCTATAAATAAACTACATAACAATCATCTGACTCACATAGTCTCATTTAGCCACTTGTTAGCAACATCTGTTATTAAAACATACAACATTTCACACGTTCACCAGTGCACTGAACCTTTTCACATTATTTTATGTCTTAGAAGAAAACACGAAAATCTTATAACTAATATGAATCAAAGACCTTTAATCCTGAACATTTTCTCTCACCTTCTCTACGCCCTGT
>NW_011337135.1:0-17247 GCF_000735185.1 Notothenia coriiceps
CTCACCAATCAGTGAGAGAAGTGAGAGCGGCGGGACGAGGCAACCTGTCTGATGTTGGGCTTGTATTCTGTTGTGACAATCCTGAGGCACTGTCCAAGATGTGCACTGGATAGTCTGTTCCTGTCCTGGCTTTTGATAGCATTCATTGAAGAAAATCCTGATTCGCAGATGTATGTTGAGGGGAACATTGTGAGTAGGAACATAGCAATAGCTCTGGTGTTTTTGAAAGGAGCTTGGGGAACCACGTTGATCCAAAAGTCACACACTGGTGCATCCTTGTGTTGAGCTTTCAGGAACTCAGAGCTTCCCATCTCTAAGACCTCCATCTGAAGAGCTCCCTCTTCTATGGAAGGCCCCAGCCTTTTGGCCTCTCCAGTCCACTGCCCGTCTGCTGACACAGAGAACGGCTGTCTGAGGAAGATTAGGATGTCACGTGAGATTTTAGGGGAGCTTTCAAATCGCTCTTTGAAGTTTTCTGCCAGTTTTAACACAAAATCCTTCATTACTGGATCTTCCGGCATTTCATTCTTCTCGCAGTGCTCACGCAGACGTGGAAAGTGCAGCTTCCTCCCATGAATGTCTCTCTCCAAAAGGTGCAGCTTTGACCGAAAAGCTTCAACCGCCTCGTACATCTCAGCAATAGTGTGGTTCTTGCCTTGCAGTTGCAGGTTAACCAGTTTAGCCCTGAGCCCGTTTTTCAGGTCTCAGGCTTGAAAATGACATTCCAAGAACAAATGACCATATCTTCCCTTCTAAAAGGGTTAAATTAATAATCTTTCAGATTGAACATGGTAAAAACATAGTAAAAAACTGTAAATTATAGTTTCCGTCCAAAAATTCTTTTTTACTTATAGTGAAAAGAAACTACCCTTGGATGATGGTAAGGTAGACTAAAAGCTTTGGGATTCCAAAGTACAACATATAATAAGTACCCTGTATCAAGATTGATGCAAAACAAGTGACATTTGACCTTTTTAGAGAGATTTAGCAAAAAAAACTCCACCTCTGAGGTGATTTGGTTTAAGATTTCCACCCACTTTGTTTGTCTTAGTATTCTCATCATGATGAATTGCAAAAATGGAGATGATGGCGCAGACTTTTGGACAGTTTCTTCTGGAAAGGGTTCATTGGCAACTTTGTTTGACGCATAATTTGGCCTGTAGGCATTTGACTTATTTTTTTTGGCCGGGGGAAGCAGTTTTGATTTAGGTCTAATGAAGTAAACATACAAAAGTTATTTAATTGTTTTATTATTTCGTCATCAGAACAACCAAGTATACAGGAGCATCTCATTCAACCACGTATGCAGCATTAAGTATGTTTTTCAACTTGTTTCTATGTCAAAGGGTTTGTAAAGTTCAAACTGAGATACATGGCGAATCTGACACAATCTCATTTCAGTAACAAGATAAGAACAAACACAAAAAGGTGCAGCATAAATAACACATTTACACTCCAATTAGTGTGTTAAAAGGCCAGTGTTGTATCAAATGCAAAAAACACAATCTGCAGCCATCTCCATAATGAGTCATTGAACCATGGCTTCCAATGGGCCTCCTTCGTCACTGTCACGTCCACTGAGTGCCTCAGTCACATTCAAATTGGCCCCGGGGCTGCAGACATTGATAGAGGGTCTGTGTGTGGTGGGAAGCATGCGGACTAATCTCTCCAGGTTGGGCTGAGGCAATCCGGTCTCCGTCCATCACCTCCCTGTTATTTGCATTGGTCGCAATCAGTCCAGAGTGTTGATCAATTCAGAGTCAACGTGAGCTTTCTCTCAGCATTAGGAGCTGCTTTTCATTCATTACGCTGTTGGGTTCAGCCCGGCAATGTCCTAGTGCTGAGTAGTATTGACAGGTCTGCCTGCATTGGTGTTTACTAGCAAAACTTATTTAACCGGCTTTTGCTGCCATACAATGCAACATCATACGACAATTAACTGAAATGGTAAACACACATTTTTGGTAATTTATTGTTAAACATAGTTTTACTTTTCCCCTCCAGGTCATGTTGAATATGTCCTTATGTATTTGTTCAATACATTTTGTGTCAAATTTAGCAATGTAATCCTGATGGGCCGGTACTGAAGTGGGCCGGTCGGACGATGTCGGCCATTCGGATAAGGCACTAGCACTAGAGCTTATAAGATGTATTCCACTGTATATTTTATTCGTTGTATTTGAGTCTGTAATTATTCATATGATTATAGATTTTTAAATGCCACTTTACATCTCCATACATGCAGAGTTATGTATGTAATTTGGAATTACACATTTGAAACTTGATTTATAATAACAAGGTTGATATTGTATTTGTTATTTTTTTGTATTTGTTTTCGCCTTTCTACACTGCCCACCCCCTCTCTCCCTCTCCCTTATTCCTCCACTTAGCATGTTGTCCTGTTTCCTAAAGTAGCCAGTTCTGGTTTATGATTTATAGTAAAATTGCTTATAAATTGGAGTGGAGAATGTTTTGCAGACCTGGCAGCTTTCAAGTCCGGCGCCCATTTGTCACTCGACATTTCCTTTTGTGTAACAGCATGAGAATTAATTAGGCTGCGTGGCGGCAAAAGTTTACAGCTATAATTTATGAGGAGATGAGATTCTTTGGACACTATCTCGAACCCGTGTCGATTTATTATTTGTATTAATATTGTGCTACAGTGTGTTTACGATTTGTGAATGAGGTTGCCCTGCGTTAATGGCAGTGAAGCAAGATTCATTTGCACTTCCTGGGGTTTGTGGCAGGGCAAACATATTTACTGTGGAGAAGAGGCAAGCAGAGAAAAAAATCAAGACTCGATAGTAATGCATTCAAAAGCACATTATGCATATACAAATAAGCATGCATATTGCATGGACATCCATTTTATTTACCAACCCCACAAACATGTAAGATAGGTGGCCGACATCATGCAATTATATGTGTGTGTATGGGCATAATTATTTTTAATTTATATTTAAATCTTGTATTTATGGAATATAAACCTGCTTCTGACTTTATCACTCTGAGTGCAATCACATGCTTCTAGAGTAAAGGAGAACATCACTCATTCAGTTTCCCGTAACCACATTCTGCACAACCCTTCTGCTTTAATCTCTACTATGAAAACATCAGAAAACCATGGGAACCAGACAGCACCCATTGTTTTTGGGTTATCACATCAGAGGACAGCCGGAGAAGGATACAAAATATAAGAAAACCTTAAATATATCTTGACATTCATGGGTTAGTTGCTATAAAATGTTAAACTGACATTCATGGTCTCCAGAGAATGGAGTTCTACTGGGTGGCTTGCCCTATCTGAGTAAGATTAGACAAACAGAACAGACAAAAACCTGAAAAGGACTTTTGAGAGGCCTCTAGGCAGTGGGGAATGGCTAAACTTAACTGAGGATACCCCAAACAACATTTTCTCTGCCGATGATTTAGAATTTGAAGACCATATGCCCAAAAAGGTCTCTTGACGTAGTCGAGAAGCTCCATTTGTTGAAAGCAAAGATTTGCGTTTGGATTTTAAAGGCTTTTGGACCTTTGACAGCGCCTGTACACAGAAAGCCAAAGAAAATAGATTGGCAGACTTTGATTTGGTCATTGGGTCAAAATGTCAGTTTGTTCAACATTTTTCATTACAGTGACTTCCATTTCTGGTTTTTCCTATCCAATCAGATGGGGCTTCTCAAGTAAGTTCAATTGTATGTAAACCTGCTGAACCTGCATTTGCCATTATGGCATGTTCAGGAAAAAAGAGTCCCACATCAGCAACCTTTTTTGACGGTGTCACCACACTACCTATGGTGTCATTGTGCAAAATCCAACTTGTATTGTATTAATAATAAGCAATATGATTGCAAATACATATTGTGTTTATTACTGGAGTTGTTAATGTCGGTCAGATGGAACATGAAAGACAACCAAATTCAGCCCATTGAGTCTGCTTTTTTGGGTGTCGAGCTGAGACATGGCGTTCGTCATGAGTTAGTCTGAAGGAAACGCCTCCATTGGGCTCCTTTGTTTACTTATGTAACATAATATCGTCACTATGTAACACTCGTGCGTCTATTGACTAGCGCTCCAACGCACTGTATGTGATTGGCTAAGGGGCAGGACATTTCCGACATATAGGCTGTTGACCACACACACACACACACACACACACACACACACACACACACACACACACACACACACACACACACACACACACAGACCATACAACCAGGTGTAACGAAAAAAACGAAAAAAGGCCGCTCACAACAATTTTGTAATCAATGCCCGAGGAAAATGGGAGTCCTCCGGCCGCCGGCAATTAATACATTTGTGTCCTTTTTAACACTAGTGAACCGAGCTTGGAATTACCAATGACTGGCTCCTGCTCATTTTCATATTTATTGCAGCGGAGGACGAGGTGGTGGATGCGGTGACAATGGTGGTGGTGGAGGGGGGTGAAAACTAGGGCGAATGATTGATGTGGAGCTCGCCTCCCGCATTACAAACAGCCCATTATTGGCCAGACAGAAGGAAGAGGGAGAAAGACTGCGAGAGGGAGCAGTAGGAGGAGAGACAGACAGTATAGATATCATTTATATACAAAAATCATAATTGAACGTGAAGGTTGTCATAGTATTAATATAATGGTGTACTTTTGTGTTCTGATGCACCACTATTTCTTGGAGATCTCAGCCCCCTTTGAATAAAAGTGAGGATTGATAGAAATGGCGGGAAAAAGAGTGGTCTAACATACAGTCGATTAAAGTTGAAGTCTGCACCGGAGGTTTTTTTGTCCTCCTCTCCTCCTTCAGCCCGCCTGTCTCCCTTCTCCCGTCCTCACGCTCCATATTTTCGCGAGGAAGAAGGCCGGGGCGGGAGTATTAAAGACCTGTTTTAATGGATGTTGACAAGGAGTGGACCAACAAAAGCCCAAGCTTGAGGATTTGCTTGAAAAGATTCAATCAGACATGTTTTCACTGCGATTAATTGGCGGACTCCGAGGGGGAGGGATGCGGCGATGAAGGGATTGGACGACGTGAATGTGAATGAGTGTGATTGTTCCGAGCAGACCCCCTCCCCGCCGTCGTCTACCCCCCTCTCCCCTTCTTTTCGCAACACCCCCATGCTCTCCTCTGTCATTTTGAGCGATAGTTTGGAAATGTCCTTTGAATGATGCTAAAGAGCAAACTCCTCCCGCCCTCCCACTCCCCCTCCTCCCCGTGAATTATGAGTATTATTTCAGGGAGGTGGGATGTGGCGAGCCAGAGAACAGGACTACACCACTTTGATTAGATCTGACCTGACTCTACTTGTGTCAGATACACGCGCACACACTGATTGAATTGCCTCTGCTGCTGTGTCTCTGTGTCTGTATGTGTGTGTATAGTCTGCAGTGTGTAGATTAGCTTAGACAAACATATCCTTATCATGACAGAACTCAAGAGGTAAAACCAGTATTGTTGAAGCTCACTGGGTGTCTTATAATTTGGTATACACAAAACATTACTAATGACCTTCAGGTAGGTTGTGTTAATTAATGTACGTATAAGCTTGAATGATATATCCGCTATCCGGTATATACTTATACATTTTTTGTTCATCAGGTTTTTCTTAGTTTTGTTTTCCTTTTCATCGTTCTTCTCTCTTTTTTCAAATTTGTGAATTGTTATTTACTAATTTTATGTATTTTAACGTATATCTAATTTTGTATGTATGCCATGTAACCACATTCCAAATAAAAAAGAAAACAAATCAACTATGTTAAAAGCAAGAGACACATCTTTCTCCTCAAATTTGTCAAGGCCTGATCAATCTATCATAGAACAATAAAACGTAATTAAATGTATTTCAGATTTCCACAATGGGACCCTGATACCCCTGTTGTATCACAGCGGTAATATCCCCGGTTCACTTGTGTCTGGGGACTTTTGTATATGACCCCTCCTCCCCCCATGTCTTGTCTCCTTTCTATAGACTGTAGATAGAACGCTGTTGCAGCATTACACAATAGCAAACCCTCTTGAGAGAGCTGACCTTTGAGAAAACAGAGATCTGGAGAGGTTAACGTGAAGAACGCTAACCTACAGTATCTAACCTACAGTTAGCAACCTGTTAGCGTGGAAAGCTTGTATCCCCGCCTCAATAATTATTTACTGTAAACAATCATCCAAAAACCTATGGCATAATTCCTAGCAAAATGTTTTCCCTGCTTTCTGAATTAACAAGATAACGTTCTACCTGGTTCTAGTTTATATACATGTACCTGTGGTGCTTTGACTGATATTATGCAAATCCAGACATGACATAAATTCTGCAATGACATGAGCACTGTGAACTTAAGCTTAGGGAAGGTAGGCTGTTCGTCCCTCCTCCTGACACGTATCTCCGCCTCTCCAAACTTCAGATCCTGCTCAGAAGTGTTGAGGCAAAGTCGGCTTTGGTTTTGGGGGAGGAGGAATAAGAAGTGGGGCAGAGAGAGTGCGCATACAGCAAATTGGCAGCTCCATCAAATTACACTGGCATTAAGGGGGCTTCGCAGGGCGTAATCCACACGCCAAAGCCAGAACGCCCCTCCCTCCCTACAACATTTAACTTTTGTCGACGTTAACGCCACATTTCATGCTCTGCCATTAATCTGTCGGATTACAGGATGCAAGCAGTTTGAGCAGGGTTTGGGTGGGGAATAGGAAATGGGGTGAGGGGTTGATTTGTAATGAATTCTCTCGATCTTGGCTTAATGTTGGGTGGTGGGTGGGAAAGGAAGTACGATGAAGAAGGTACCTTACAAGTTATTTGGCCATCTATGCACTCATCTGGTCAGGCTGTGACCAGATGAGTGCCACCTCCCCTTAAAGGGGAGGTGGAGTGATGCTCCTGGGGTTTGCTTTCAGGGGATAAACCACCTGGGGACGAGCAATGGAGAACACGTCTGTCTCTCCTGGGCACGGAGCAGCTCACAGGGGGGTTAAGAAGGATCCAGGCATGGGTTCTTACACATGGAGTGCCCCTCATACAGTTGCAGCAAGTTGACATATAGAGGGATTGAAAACACAACTATCTGTATGTGATTTAATAAGTTGGACAAAAAGAAATGTTCAAATCATTTTTTCTTCGTGATTGTTTGCCCTTGGCTTTATTCTTTACGGTTGGTTCAAGTGCAACTTTTTGGTCTAGAATCGATGCAAGCATTGTGAGGGGAAACATTTAACCATGAATATATTTACCACATTTCAAGGTTTGTCAGGTAATTGAGATACTTCAGTCTGGACCAAAGTGGTAGACTGACCAACCTCCAGACCGGCATTGCAAATCCTAAAGCAAAGTCTCTAGCGTGGCTAAAAGTTGGAAATACTTGCACACTGCTGGGCATACAACACCAATAGCAGAGTTGAACAGTAAAGACATAATGAAACAAAATGGTTTTCTTGAATGTACCTGGGAGACATGGAAAGGCTGCTATTATGTGTTGCTGTTATGTGGCATCAGGCCTATTTGAGAGGGGATTGCCTCAAAAGTGTTTTGTACAGCAATGGTTGCATCCGTTTTCTCTAGTACGTGTACCTATGTATGACATCTACTTATAATGTAAGGAAATAGCTAGTACATGCATAATACACACTTTTAAAAGCTCAGAATCAATTTAATTATTGGTGTCGTTGGTATTCTCTTAAGGTTTTAAAGTTTGCAAAAGGCCAATGCCTTTCAATCAATTGTTTTTTCTTTTTTTTATAACCATCTATTGGACTGGAATTGAATCAATCTCATAGTGAGTGATTCTCATCAGAGTACAAAGAGTTCTGTTAAAAAACATGAACATGAATTGTAAACACTTCATTGCAAGAGGATATTAAAGGGACAAAATTGCCTTTGAACGCTACAAGGCTCATACAAATGTTTTTGCATTCGTGCTTTAGTGATCGAGTGTTTAAAAAAACAGCAGCATAATTTTGATTCCGAATCTAACACATTTAAAATATGTAACTAATGCCTGGACTATTTACGCTTGTAAGTTTAACACAGCTTGATTATTGAAATGTGTCCGCCAACACCTCAGTCATGACAAGTCATCTACACATTGTTGGAGAGGAACACTGCCGTCTCAATCAAATGTTGCAGTGACTCAATAGAGATGCCCGGTCACCCCTTCCTAACGCATGTGGACACGAAGAGGAGGAGTATGGCTACAGGGTGCAGGCTGCTGGTTGTAACCACACGGAACAAGTCTTGACTACTTAAATCCTCTTTGATGTGCGTTTCCTGGAGAGGGGATTGTCTTCCTGGTCCTGTGCTAACACTTCTGTAGCAGCCTGTGCCCTTTGCAGCATCTCTCCCTGTGGGAACAAGTCTTGCTTTGCCTTTCTTTTTCCTCCTTTCTCTTCTTTAGCTCTATCTCACATGGGCATCTGCACAAATATTCATGCAAACACACGTTCTCAAATCCACATGCACACATTTTTCTGTCAAACACATTCTCATCCTGTCTTACTCAGCCCCCCCTTACTCTTTTTCTCTCTTTCCATGTTTTCCTTTGACTTCCACAGACACTAATTCCTTTTCTTCAAGGACAAGCATCTCACTGCACATCATCTGAATACGACTTTGAGTCGTGGCCTCCCAGGGCTTAAGTCCGCAGAGCCCTTCTTGCCGATCCCCTTTTTAATGTTCCAACACCAGCCAAGTGCCGTCAATACATGTTAACATCCAGAGGGATGAGATATGCTCTCGTGTGGGTCTCAGGGTGGCTGTCTCTCAGCTGACACACAGTGAGGATTGTTGAGCTATAGTGACCCAGACTGAAAGACCAAAAAAGCTTTGGGACTGAGCAGCTCTTGTTAAAGCTATTCAGGAAACGTCTTCATCAATCGGCTTTCAAACAGGTGATGTCAAACTGTTGTTTTCTACATGGGTGGGAAAAAATGAATTATGAGTATTTTAGGACAAAGACTTGCTTTAGGCTTTAGCTCTGAAATCCAGAGATGATTAGCTTTTAGAAAAAAAGTTTACAGTAAAAGTAGCCTGATAATAAATGGTCTTGTCAATGAATATCCTAAATCCTCTGAAGCCTTTGATAATGGGTAAAGTGAGTTTAAAGTGGACATCCAAGCGGGTGTATTTCTTTTCATTTGAAAAGAGCATACTTTATATTCATCATGTGACCATATCTTATTCAACCTCCAATTATCTGTGAGGATGAATGTGTCTTAACTTATTTCATGACTTTGGAGAATTATGTTCTTAGTGAAATATACACTTTATGAAGCTTTTTCTATAGTAACATTTATGACATATTCACAAACGTTCTCCAGTAGATGGTGGAAATGCAACATTTATTTTTGCCTACCACTGTTAAACTAAACAAAATAGGAAGCTTTTGAATGTTTGATCCATACAGACACGTTTCAGATATCTATTTTTAATTGACACTTAATTCTAGACCAATTTTTAAGAATTTTTTTGACAACTCATAATACAACACTGCCTATCATGACTGGTGCACTCCCTATCTCTCTGACTTGTTTGTGTCTTAATATATTTGTGTTATATTGGTTTGTTAATGCTTCTGTTATCCAATTGTGGTTGACAAAATGATGTAGGAAACACAAATGTTATCTGAAGTGATCTCTTGTAATCTAATCAATGCCTGATGTGCATGAAGACAGAAACACAGGTTCCAGCAGCAGTTATTGGCCTGATGACTGTACCTCCAGCATCCACGTCACAGAACACCGTCACTCTCAGTCCTGACTCCCAGCTCCCAACCCGGAGCCCAGATTCATTACAAGCTGTGGCCAGGGTATTAAGATACGGCTGCATTAACAAAGTTGTCTCTGTATCTTAATTGAATCTACCCTCGCCAGAGTCGAATCTGGATTATGTTTACCTGAAATATAAGCGGCTCGGCAGACGGAACACGGCCCCACTGATAAAACACTGGGTTGTCCCCCCTCCCCAATCCTAATCCCCAACTGTAATTTGTTCCTCGATGGATGTAGCCACGGCGATGGGAACCCCTGATTGGGATTCATTCCAAAAACAGGGAAAGCATCTGCAGGTAAGTTCATCTATTAAATAGTGAAGGTGTGTGTTTCTGTTTGTGTGGTTGGGTTCATATAAAGTGTGCCTGGATCTGCCTCTGCCAACCAAGTTAAACAGCTTTCCTAAAGCTTCATTTGCAGAAGTCATGATGTTGTCAATGCCTTCTGAAACGATCCAAACTGAACATATATTAACAAGATAGTTGTCAGCACACTCACACAATGAAACCAGGCTGAAATAGTCAAAAGAAAGCAATGGTTCGATGCCCCTTGTACAGATTATAAAATGCCAAAAGACTAAAATATTTGATCAAAATTGAGTAAGGATTTCACCTCTTTTGAAATGTACCACTGTAGCTTTCACCAGTGAGAGAGCAATATTATAATACTCTACCAGGAATGTGTGTTCCTTGCCAAATGACTCCAGGGGAATGATTTCATTGGGTTTAAAGGTTGAAGAGGTTGAGTTCCATATTAAAATGATCTTTGCTTAATGATGATTTTGCACTTCATCGGTTAGAATAACCAAAATAAACCCTATATGAGATACTCGTTCATTAAATTGAGGTGTTTGATCAAACAGCTGATTGAAAATGTACTGTTTTCCTTAAACACGTTCTATTCTTAGAAATAATCCAGAATTTATAATGGTATCATTCAGTCCGTAATCTCTTTTACTGTAATTAAACCCTTATGTCATGTTTTTGTTTTTGAATTATCCCAGAAGCACTTCTTCAACATGTATAATGCTAATGGGAAAAAAATGATAATAAGCCAAGCCAAGGAGAGAGCCAAGTGTAATACCACCTTGCTCAAGGGTATATTACACTTTAGGACTGCCGACCACATCCCCCAGCCCGAGTTACACACACACACACACACGCACGCACGCACACGCAAACACACACACACACACACACACACACACACACACACCATCTCATACACAGAGTCTGGCTGGAGATGGACCAGTCACTGTTGGGGGTCCTACATGAGGGATGGCTGTGGAAGGTGACAGTAGGTAGGGGCCAAGTCCTTTGCCTCTTTGTCCCTCACAGGGCACCATCCATACACAACCCCTTCCCCCCCCCCTAACATCCATATCCATCTTTCCCCCATCCTCAGCTTACAGCCCCTCCACGTGATTCTTCCTGCCTCAGGTGAACGGCACTGATACTGTTGGTGTTTGTCATTAGCCCCATCATCAACCCCATGGTGTGTATCAGCAGGAGCTGCAGTGCTTTGTGTTGCGTGCTCCATTGTTTGCATGCGTGTTCCAGTCAGCAAGTGGATGTTAAGGGATGGACTTTTTTTCTAGTGCAGTTCATCTAAAGCTAGTATGATAATGTAGATGTTCTTTCCCAATACTTACACTAAAATAACATTAGGAAGGGATTTCTTAATGACACCTAGAAAAACTGTCTCAATGTTTCCAACTATTCTTTCAGAGAGAAAAGGGGAAGGATTTATTTATGCTAACATGCAGTGAATTTATAGCGCTCTGAGTTATCCCTAATCAAAGGTGTTCAAACTGATTTTAAATCTGATTTCCAGTGGTATAGTTTTTCAATTTCTTTCTTAACTGTGAAGAAATATTTGAAGGAATTCTCCACCACAAATATGCTCTCAATGTGTCTGAGATTGTGTCTCAATTCGGATACCTCCCGTGGACCATGTAGTTAAACATGGTTGCTGTGCCCTCACGGAAAGTGATGACCATCACTGTAAGTTTGCTAGCTAGCAGTAATCGTTACAAACTCCTCAATTAACCTACTCAAATTAAATCAAATGAAAGTTGGCTTCTTTTAAAAAAAATAGTTGTACATTTATCAAATACCCTCCCCCCAAAAAATAGAGATAACTTTATTTGTATAGTGCTTTGTTTACCGGAGATTATCGCAGCTGGTTCCTTCCGTTACGTGGCAAAAATGATGATCGTTGAGGGAGAGTTCTACACTCAACTTGTGTACTGTTATAAATGTATCCCCTGCAGGCATTTATAATGCACTGCATATGGCCATACTTTACATTAGGACACACTTGTGCCCTTAAAATAACAATAACAAGTACAGAAATATGCAAATTGAGACAAAGTAATGGTCATGATTGGAATCCGTTTTGAGTTCTGTTAGTTAAACTATACTGAGTGACTTCGACAGCTCTCCTCTGAAAGGGAGAAAAGTTGGAACATTTTACAGTAAACAGTGTGGGTGTGTATTTACTGTCAAAATATACAGTAGAAAGAAATGGAGTTCTATTGTGAATGGCTGCTGCCTCAATATTGTACAAAAACACCTCAGGGATGGAGAAAGGCTAAACAAAGATACTCCAGCACGTGTACACACTCACTAGTCTCTCTGCTCTGAGCTGAAGGGGCCACTTTGACAGCTTCCTCTACACCTTCCACAGGCAAGGAAACAGGTGCTGGAGGCTACAAACACACACAAACACACACACTCTATCCACACACTCTTATCTCCAGCAGGAGGGCTTAAGATAGAAGCACGCTGTACAGTAATTACCACCTCCCTCCCTCTCTCCATCCTCTACTACTTCTCCACTCTCTCATCTTCCCAACTTTCCCCTCTTTCTTTCTGTGACCGCCCCCCCAGTGGGATATCTTCATCCTCCTCTCCCATGCTTGGGTTCATCTCTCTACCTACCTCCCCCACCTCCTGCTGGCCAAGACTAAGCCATGTGTAGCCTCGCTGCTGGAATGATGTAGACAGAGAGACATAAGGCCCCCTGGGGCTTCATGGCGAGCCAGGCGCAGTTGGTGTGCACTCGACGTGATGCTGCCTCTCCTCAGGTGACAACACTGCGTACTTGGCGCGGTCGTGCAAGCCCAGTCTCTCCTCCGGTTCCCCGCTCTGACTCCCGTCCACCCCCCCTACCCCCCCTCAGAAACAGATGCTCAGGACGAGAGCCGGCGCTAGTCAGGGGGGACGTGGGTTAATTGGGGAAGTAGTGGGGGTTAATTTCAATTAAAACTTCAACTAATGGAGGTCAGGAAAGCGTCTGCAAACACCTGATTAAAACAAATGGTCCTGCCAGTCAAAACTTTATCTTGGTCAGCCTCTGGCAGAGTGTCCTGGAGTGAGGCAGAACAAAAAAGGGGGAGCAGGCAGAAGGAGAGAGAATGACTAATTGGGGGACACTTGTTAGTGCAACATCTGCAGGGAGATCATTGAGTTAAGGCTGTGTGTGTGTGTGTGTGTGTGTGTGTGTGTGTGTGTGTGTGTGTGTGTGTGTGTGTGTGTGTGTGTGTGTGTGTGTGTGTGTAAAGCAACTTATGTCATAGCTGATTACTTTGCCACTATACATTGTTTTACTATGTACATTCTGATGGAGCGTAGACACAACTGACATTTTGAAGGGAACATTTTACTTAAATGGGGTGGAACAAATAGATTGTCCTGGGTGTCACGTTTAAAAAAAGGTCACAGGGTCAAATATATCAAAAATATTTATATAATGAAAAGAATAATCGTACCATTACAAAAAAAAAATGAAAATGTTGCTGTATGTGTCTGGGAAAAGTCAGATTTGTTGGCCTACCTTGATGTTAGAATAAAAGCCAATAGGGCACCAAATGCATTGGAATTCATCCTCTGGGCCCAGGAGTTCAAAACTTTTAATCCCTATCTGATCAAATCAGATTTGGATTTTGAGGAGTTCAAAACCAAAAAACAGGATTAGGATCACTTTGATATCCGATCAGATCAGGAAATCCAATCCAAGCTTTAATCTGGATCAAATCTTCAAAACGGGTAGTTCAAACCGACAACACAGGATTGGGATCAGTTTGATCCCAAAAATCTGGATTATCCTGATCCCACCAGAGGGGTGGATTTCCAGAGCAAAATGTACTGTACCATTTACAGGCTGATCCTATCCTGAATTGCTTTGAACTCCAGGGACAAAATCTGTCCGACTTGTCTGATCCTGGATCACAAAAAATGGGATTTCAAAATCTGATCGGATCTGATTGAGATTAAAAGTTTTGAACTCCTGGGTCCTGGGGATCGGGAAAATCCATATTAAATATCATGGCAAGATGCACTACAAGATAATTTAATTTTTTTGAAATGACATTAAATGAAAACGGTACGTACACTTAGGGAATTTAGGTGATGGATTTACATTTGCATGAAACTTTAGTTGGATAATAAACTCCCCAAATCACCAACAATCGCCATTCAGTATATGGGAAGCATAGCATATTGTCAAGGAAATCAATGAATTCATACTTGAAACATTAGTTTTCAAAATGATTAAAAGGGTTTCCCTGATAGGGGTGCCTGGTGAAAGGGATGTCTTTCACATTATTGCCTCACTTTATTTTGCGCAAAAATGACAAGTGCCTCTGTATTCCCCACAAACTACAAATATTCTAACCTTGAAGAGGTTAGATAAAGCAAGTTTGGACCCCATGCTTGAATAAGCTCTTTGTGTCTTGACAGCAGTCTCGTGTCGTTCTGTCATTTTTCACGTTTCTGTCTTCCTACCTCTCATCTCTGTCCCTTCATGGTTGGAGTCATTAAGCCTCAGGCTTAACTGAAGCATTTGTAGCTCGGAGCTAAGACAAACAGCCAGACGCTGCCATCCTAAAAAAAACAAATATTGAAATATATGTCATCGGGATTAACTCAAGAATCAGGGATCACGGTTTCAAAAATGTAATTAGTCAAACATCAGTGAAAAGGTAATTCAACATCCAACTTTTCTAAATGTTAATAAAATGCATATATATTCCCCGTAGCCTACATATTGATCCAAACTGTAGTGTGTATTGCTGCTTGTGAGTGAATGAGACAGTTGGCGGGTGGTTGGTGTTATCCTCACTGTACCCAGGCCTGCTCTGCCAGGCGTGCCGCAGCAGCTTTTCACATCTGGCGCTGGGCCTAGGGGAGATGGCAGGGGACGGGACGCCCCGCCACGGCTAAATATGGCGCAGGGTTACGCCACACGTCCCTAATCACTTAGCTGCTGTCTGGCAGCCCACCACCACTTTCCCAGAACCCTCATATATCACCAGTGCTACACATCTGTGCAGCTGGTAGGCATCTCTATTTAATGCCCCCACCAGCTTCCTCTTTACTATCCCAATGATTATTGGTTGGCTTTATATCCTCTTTCCATCCCATTGGTTTTATAATAAGGAGTTCCACCAGGTCTGTGTCGGGCAGCAGCAGGTCTTCATTGAGCATTGACATAATTAACTTTTTTGTTGTGAAATAAATATATTTTGCTAGTTTATTCAAAAAATCTCCATGGGCCCAAAAGACCCGGTACAGCGTCCAGCTCTTTAATGTTGTTATAAAAGTCATGATGGTAGATGGGCTATTTATATAAAGGTTTTTCTGATTCATTTTGGGTATGTTATTTTATGTGTCTTTTATAAAATGTATTTAATTTTGTCTTGTCTTTACCCTTCTTTAACCTTGTTTTGTCTTCATAACGTTTATTTTTCAATTATTCTCTGCTTGTCCTTCCTGTTCTGTCTTTTTTGATCGCTCTCACATTTGATTCAAAAGAAGCTTCCATTTTAGGTTTCCATCAACTCCTTTTCATCTTCAGCTTCATGAGGTCGTCTTTTTTCTCAGTGTGAATATTCAAATATGTTTTTTTTTTCTTCTTTTTTCTGAAGACCAGTGTAATTAATCTTTTAACTATGTCTACTTTGTCGTGGTCAAGGAGCCCAAATGTCCTTCAAATGTCTTGGTTAAACTGTTCGTATCAGCTTTCCACAGTTTGCTGTTTGACACTATCTCGTCCTTTTTTATAATCCAGCTACCAGTTTTGTTTTTTTGGCTTGTCCACATCTTCAATGTTCAATTTGGTCCCCCTTTATCTCTACTCTTTCTTCAACTCTTTTTTTCCATTCACTCTCATATCATTTCATATTTTAGTAACCTTTTACCCAGAATGCCATGAAATTTGGTGAGGACATTAAGCTTAACTTTCATTGAGCTTTCGTCAAACACCAACCTTATACCGAACTGTTCAGAACACATCTCATACTCTCACTGTATCCATATAAAGAGGAATTTACTGTAAAAAAAACAAAACAAAGAAAAAAATTTTGTCGTTCCTGCCCCCCTCCAGTGAGTCTGTTTAGAATCTGTTGTTCAGCAGTACATGGTATTGATCAGTGTAATCATCCATTGGTTATGCATGCATGAGTGCATTTCCTGTTGTGCCTCATACTCAGAGAAATACTATGTCAGATTCAGAATGAGAAGCAGTATGTCGGCCAGACACAGAATGGGTATTACCATCTGGACAAAAAGACATAAAACAATGTAACCCAAATATACATTATTTCATGTAAAACTATGTATTTAGTTGGGTAGTGTCCGAAATGTTGAACACGTTAGATTTGTTTAGCCTTGGTGTTAGAATAAAAGCCAATAAAGCACCAAAAAGATTGGAATTCATGGGATCAGGAAAATCCATGCCAAATATAATTGCATGTTATGGAAACAAAACATTGAAACAAATGAAAGCTGAATGTGGACTTACGCTTACGGCCCGTCCACACTACAGCTTCAAAAAAACTTGCCGGCGGGCGTGTCTGAAGCTCGACCAACAACCAATTACATGAATCTCCCGCCCCTGACACACACGCAGCGGTTTGATTGGCTAGAACTTGTACTGGCATATGATTTGATTGGCTGACGCTTCCACCGAAAGCTTCAGAAGCTTCAAAAGTTGAACATTGCTCAACTTTTGCAGCCTGAAACGCCAGGAAAGCTCCGCTCTGCTACCCACAATTCAGTTTGGCGAAAAGTGAGGCAACGTGACGTCACCCCATTCAAAGTGAATGGGCCGTTTTTGAAGCTGTCGAAGCTGTAGTGTGGACGGGCCGTTAAGGTATTTTTCAAAAAAGCTGAAAGACTTGGCGCAGTGTCAATGAAATTAATTAATTCATCCTATATGTCAGATTCAGAATATAAGGAAGCATCTGCATGCCAGCCACAGAGTGTGTATTCCTATCTAGACAAACTGACATAAAACAATGTCACCAACATTTGATGTGTCATGCAAAAATATGTCTTTAAATGGGAAGTTTCCCAAGTGTTAGAACAATTGTGAGTTATTTTGGCAGTGGTGTTAGAATTAAAGTGTTGTGTCTCGTCAAATGTGTTAGTTATGTTTATGTATTTTATCTGTCATTTCCTGTTTTATTTTGTACTTACCTCTTGTCTTTCATTTCAGG
>NW_011337136.1:0-2341 GCF_000735185.1 Notothenia coriiceps
AGCCTGCAGGCGTCCAAGAGACCAGGAGCAGCCAAGGATTAGAAAAAATAACGGCCATCGGAGAGAAATTGAGCTTTGGTGTGTGGAGAACCAGTGGAGAACAGAGCAGCTGTCTTGGTGGGTGACCGGCCTTAGCATGTTAGCTAACGTCAGTCACATCACAACATTGTAAAGTTAGCAATCATATATCAGGCTATAACTAAAGTGGTATTGATAATATAGTAACGTTACTGGCAGGACTGTTGATACTGATCCATAACAGAGCTCACCATGATTACAAATGGTGAAATGCAATGTAAAATTACCGAAAAAATACCAGCTCACTAAATCACAACCGCTCAAACCAACTAGAAACTACTACCGCGGATTGGGCAGAGAACGAGTCCGAGAAAGTTAACTCCCCCATGTGACGTAATATGACGCGTTTGACGTATGACGTTAAAAAAAAGCAGTTTTTAGTAGCAGAGCTCAAAACGGCTCATTTTCCTCTGAATTCCTGCCCCTATGTCTTGTAAAACATATCAAATCCTGCATTAACATTTTTAATTGTAATTTTCAGGCAAGGTTAAGCATAAATGTAGTAAAAAAAAAAACCTGCAAGTTGCTCTTTAAAGTGTTCTATCTAAAGAAAGTCGCTTTGCCTTGCCATACTTGTTGTAAATTATACAATCCTTTATTTGTACACTGGAAGGCATTTTCCTTGCTTTCTATGTTGGAGACATTTTGATACACATTGATACAAATGCATACCTTCCTTTTAAAGTCCAGACTGTTAAGCATAGCCTGCAGGGTCGTTACTTCCTGTTTCATCATCTCAGGGTTCTGTCGAGCATCTGACGATTCTGACACACACACACACACACACACACACACACACATATACACACACACACACACACCGACAGATATTTTAGAGAAAAAATGATTGTGGTGCACGCTGTCTTATTTTAATGCACAGAAGTAAGAAATAAGTTTGCTTTCACAGGGACCACCTCGTGCCTGCAGGGTCTTGTAGCGGAAATCGAAATCATCCTGCATGTCCTCGATGGATTTTACAGCCTGGTCCATCAGCTGCACACAGACAGGCAGACATTTAAACATCATTCCATTGGGGGAACTTTATATTTGCTCTGATGTTGCCTGAAACGTGTGTGTGTCAGTTACCTGCACGCTGCCCCTGATGATGGCCACTCTGTTGTCCATGTTCTTCTGCCTCTCGAAGGCCACAGAGTTCTGCAGTGATCTCTCCAGTGGACCCTGTTGGAGAGCATTATTTTCTTCGGAATGTTTTTTGAAAGATTTATTTCAAAAATAGGCCTAATCTGTTCTTCAATCACTTATATTTATTCTTGTAATCAAGGATTCAGCATAACACTTTGCTCCCGGAACACATCTGATGACATGGCCTGATACTTCAAACGTAAGCACAAAGCAGCATGGAACAGTCTAACCCAGCCTAACAACTTTGTGAGGCTGCACTCAGTGGCAGCGCCAGGGTATGGCTGGGGTAGGCTACAGCCATACCAAGAAATGGCTTAGCCCCACCTTAGCCCCACCATGAAAAATGATGTTAAAGTAAGCAAAATAAAGTACGCCAACTCGCGCGGAGTAAATTGCACAGACAGCAGTTAGTATTTGATTTCAGAAGCCACTTGTCTGTAAATACCGAAGACCAGAAACGGTTTTGAAAACTTTTGTCGCGTAGTGATCGTCTTCTACAATAGAGCATCTTTGATAATGTCTTCTGGCCAATCAGAATCACGATAACGGCGTGGTGTTGTTGCAGGAAGCTCCAGGTCGCCCTTTATTATTTACTAAAAGACAAATGTACCTTTTTATTTCATACAGTTCAATTTGGATTGAGACAGGGAAATAATCTAAACCTCACGCGTGGCGTTTCACTGTCAAGGGGGGGCGATATAGCGTGTATGTAATTACATTGCAAATACTGATTTGAGCCCCACCACTGTGTGAGTTAGCCCTACCATAGATTACCCAACAAAAATACTCTGGAGCCGCCACTGGCTGCACTCATGCTAACATTATCACAATGACAATGTATATTACCGTTATCACCATCTTGTGCTGTGTCTCAATATGGTTTCCTCTGTACTTGTAGTGTTTTCGTCCATTGCATCCAGGCACTCTTAGCGGTGAAATGGTGAGAGTGAAACGCTGGAATGGTAAATGGACTCTACCAGAGATGGGGTCGTTACTAAAAAAAAGTAATGTATTAGGCTACATATTACTTTAAAAAAAAGTAATATATGACATTACTTCGTTACTCTCTACATAAAGTAACTCGTTACTTTACTCGTTACTTTACTCGCAGGGACGGCCC
>NW_011337137.1:0-57940 GCF_000735185.1 Notothenia coriiceps
TAAAAAAACTAATGATTATAGGAATGTTAAGAGACAAAGAAATGATAAACACTTAGAGGCCGATTACAAAAGGTAGACTCAATGGCTCTTGATGACATCAATGAGCAGTCCCAAAACATGCTGTTGTATAAAAAGAAATAGGTCCTGATTTCTTCTATTTAGTGTTGGATGATTTGTTGTATTGATTGCTGATGGATGTTCAGATATGTTTTACAATTATAACAAAAAGATTATTGTAATTGGAATCAAAAAGTTTACAAATCGTAGTTTTAATAAAATGACTAGCAATATAGGGTTTATTCAACAGCGGTAAAGCATTAAGTTGCTAAATTAACGTACACTGAACTGTAAAACTTACCACTATTTAGGAAATGACCTGATCAGAAGGATTGACTAGCAAGACAGCAAAGATGTGGAGGAGGTCTCTCTCATGTACAACCATTGGTAGATGTTACACCTGAAAGAAAGATAAGGAAATAAGAGCACACAGGAGGAGAAACACCTTCTTAAGTAAAAGACCAAATCATGTCAAGCTTTACATCTTTCAGTCTTTACAATGCACTGTTGGAAATGACATTCCAAATGCTAAATTCAAACTCAATACCATAAATAACTGGGTACCAAAGTGTTTTACCTGATAGAACACGTTCCGCACGGAGCAGTAACCATCCGGCTGGGCCTTTTGCTGCATATCATCTCCTCCCTCTCCACTGTTTCCAGTAGATCTCTACTGCCTCTGTCCAATGTAAACAGAAATGCCCCAAAACAATCATATTTAAAAAGTTAAAAACAATAACTTGCTTTTGGAATTCAAATGTATTAGAATCTCACCTTTTTCCTGGATGTCAGGAAGGCGTTCCCTTCAAGTCCGCAACCAGTCATAGCATAGGACAGGGGTCGGCAACCTTTTTGATATGAAGTGCCATTTAAAAAAAAAAATGTTATCAGCGTGCCAACGATTGATAATTATTATCAACGGGGGGGGGTTGAGGAGCTTGACGCTCGTCAACTATCAGCAGGACGGCGGGGGAGCCTCGCTGCGGGGAAGCAGTGTGCGCAACTTACAAGATGCCGAATTTAACAATCACCTTTAAATAATTGGTTTAAACGGCATAATGATTAGGACGATCGTCATGCAGAGTGAGATGAGATCGCTGTCCCTTTAGGAGAGAGAGAGAGGGGTGTGGCTTGTGCATGTGTGCTTGTGAATGGTAGAGCGACAGTGAGGGAACGTGTGTATGTTTCTGGAAGAAAAACATGTATTTTGTGAAACAGAAGAACAGCTAAATAAATGCAACGTCCTCCCGAGAAGAGCTCGCCTCTCTCCAGTCATTTAAGCTAAAGTGGGTTATTGAACCTGAAGCTTGTTGCTTCTGCCCTCCTCGACTACGGTCTGGGAGCCGACAGGAAAGTTCAACACACAGATGGCCAGTCCGCCCCTTTGTAGCATATTATTTCGATGAGAGATGAGCAGATCGCCACTGGGCTTTCAACTAAATAAACACAGCCACGCAAAAACTGCGGCATTTGTACAGCTCCTTATGGGTACTGCAATTAGTGAAGTGCTTTCCTCCTTGGTGAAACGATCAGCACTGCACCACGGAGGAAAGCGGCAGAAAGTCACCTGGAGTTCAAGAGAGCGGGCTGCGTTGCGTGCATGGCTTCCTTCTGCAGGTAACGGGGAGACGCGCTCTGGCGGCGGTCTCGTTCAGGATCCGAAAATACAATTAAAATATTTTGCACACTTATTCCACTTATTCCTAGTGTGCCACTGGTTACGGTGCCGCGTGCCAGGGGTTGCCGACCCCTGCTGTAGAGGAAGGGTTATTTATTGCTCCAGGGTCTGGGCATTTTCTAAAATCCCTGTAACCTGATGGATTTGGGTCATGCATGCACACAGAGGACTTCTCACCACACAGGCACCTGGCTGACATTTACAAAAGACTGTTAATGAGATGCTTTTATCTCAGGGTCTCACTGAACACTAAACATTTACATTTCTATAAATATAACAGAAATATGAACAATATTGTCAGAATTGCTAATTGGATTATGGATTACAGAAAGGTCCTCTTTTACTTGAGTACTGCACCGCAGTTTTGAGGTACTTGTACTTTACTTGAGTATTTACCTTTTTCTGCTACTTTATGTTTTCACTATAATAATAATAATAATAATAATAGATTTATTTTGTTAGTGCTTTTACAGGTACATTTACAATTTTACAATACATTTTTTTGCAACTCACTAGATTTCCTTGACAACTTTAATTACTTTAAAGATTCAGATGAGTATTAGAAAAATAATCAAATAATTTATCATGTTTAGATAATAATAATAATTGAAATGAACAAGCTACACATCCGTATATATATAGTTTAAAAAAACAGCTGCACATTAAAGTGAGGAACACATTGATGAATCAATCATTGAAATACAGAAATACAATATATTCATTTCATCTGGCCATTATGTCTCTGCGCTTCAACTATATTTGATTGCTAAAGCATCTTTTGTTGGAGGCTACTTTTACAATTTAAATTCTGGACTTTTACTTGATGCAGAGTATTTCTAAACAGTAGTATTACTACTTCCACTCAAGTAAAAGATATAGGTACTTTTCTACCACTGATATCACATCCTGGACTCTTGTGATGTAACACACACAAACGTCGGTGTGACCAAATGAGCACATGTTGTGAGGGGGAATTACCGTGCACGCGCACGCACACACACACACACACGCACGCACGCACGCACACACACACACGCACACACACACCCTTCTCATTACTAATGTGATTTACTGCAATTCCTAACTGAATCTATGAGGCACTAGACCTCTAGTGAGTGGCCAAGCCCTTCGTATGTTTTTCTGTATGTGGCCCTCAGAGAGAACAGTTTGGACACCCCTGTCTCACCCTATACAGTACATGTATAAACATAATCCAAATATTAACCAGAACAATTTGCACAACAGCTATTTTGCACAATTATAATGTATATTCAATCCAATGCCATATGGCCTAGTGAGACTGTATAGCCTGCTCATTTATTCAATATTTTCAGTATATTATTGAAATACTCTTGGGATACAGTATATGTCCTTTCTATTGTGAATTTGTATATACTTGCTGCTAATGTTCATTTGTATTATATTTGTGTGTTATTGTATCTTTTAAACATGTGTAACTCCTGTAATGCTTGACACTGCTGCTGGAACAAAATCATTTCCCAATTTTGGGATAAATAAAGTATGTCTATCAATCTATCTATTAAAACGTTCTGCTTTTTACTGGCGATCAGAAGGAAATAATTCAACGAGCTGCCCTTTTGCCATCACAAAATACAATTCTGATGTATTACAATCCGCAGGGAGTGAAATTCAAATTGCACAATTCAGTGAAATAACATGGCCATAAACAACACAGATGGGAGAAAGACATTGAAATACCTTGAACATGTGCCATGACCTAAATTTGTTTTTTTGTTTATACTGTAACGAACAAGGAAGTTATGTTAGATCATGTTAAACATACTGTATCAGGAGGGAGTTTGATGCATCTGTTTTAACGACTATCATCATTTGTTCTTATGGAACGTGTCTCTGAACCGACAGCTACTGTAGCTAGGTCAGACGCTGAAGAACAACAAGGTGTTAAACACAAAGGATCTGCGTCTTCCTGCATCAGAGCTGATTTCAGAAGGTGTCGTACTGCAGGATGTGTAGGACTGGAACATATAGATTTGTCACGCGGCGACACTGTAAACACGTTTCCACGAGAAGTATATTCTCACAGCGTTTCTGCTCAGTGGAAACACGCCTCGTCCATTTCAGCTGAGTTGTAGTAAACTAGCTCTGATAATTATAGAAGACTAAAGCTCCCATACAATAAATACATTCCTAAGTAAATATATAGTTGAAATATAAAAAAACATCTAGAAATAAAAGCCTCTATTACCAATAGAGTTATAATGATAATAAATACATAAAATACATTTAATATCTGTGACAATTTTTGTATTTATTTATCTTTATATTGAATAATTTCCCAATGTATTGTTTCCTGTTTACATTATTATTACTTTTCTTTCCAAAATGTTTTTATTTATTTGATTTATTATAATTACACATATATAACACATTTGATGTACTGATAATTTAGTTAATTTGTATTGTATAAAGCACATTCATTTGAGAATTGGAATTTCAGTTGTACATTATTTTCATTTCTTTATTGAGTCATTTATGTTCTAATAAACATGTAAATGCCATATCTGGTTAATCCTACCCAAACGGTGGCTTCTGTTAAATACAAAATGATTTTTGGCTGAATCAAAACACTTAGGCCCCATGTACGTTACAAGGTAATATTAATAAACCATGTGACAAAATAAAGGGCTCATAAAACTATCATTCATTTGAAAAAGAAAGAACTACATTTCCTCTTCAATGTGAACATTTTTTCAATAAACCAAAAACGTCCTTCCTCATAAAATAAATGTACAGATTTGTTGTCATTCTCTCCGTCACTGGCAGAAGAGAGCGTTTCTACCCTGAGAGTTGAGACAGCTAATAATCAAATGAGAAATAAACCACAAGTCGGCCTGTATGCCTCCATGTGGCTTTTAACTCGGTGCAGAACTGAGTGCATGTCTAGATGAATGCAACCTGATTTATTTGTGCAGCTTGACACTTTTTCTGCTCTGTAAAATTAGATTCTACCACACTGAAATGAAGTATTTTCTCTGTGGGATTTGAAACCTCTTTTTCTATCTGCACGTAGGTGAAGTCACTTAAGGAGGGCCGCAGAGTAAAAACGAAACTGAGACATTTGGCTTAGTGCTGCAAGACCTCCACAACCGCAGCAGGTGTAGTCAGGAAGGCGTTCAGCTCCACCCGCCGGCCCTGAACGCAGCGAGGGTTTGAACCGGCATCAGAGCCAAAAGAAAGGAAGCACGCCTTCGTTTTCACACTCTCAGGCCCGTCTGCCACGGCCTCATTGGTGCTCACATCGCTGGCTTTTGCCCTTATTTGGATATCTCAAGGCTAAGGCTATAGGGAAGGTATTAGATCAGAAAATGAGGTGTGACTCGAGGTTTATCGGCTGGCATCTGTTGGCATCTGTTAAAATAAGAGAAAAGCAAGTGGAGGTTTTCAAAAAAGTGTTGGATTTTGCTCTTTGAGAAAAAAAACGTGGCGATAGGGAAGTGGACGTGTTTCACATGGGGGATGGACATTATCAACTGAAGGCCTCACACACTCACACTTGTGTGCGTTGCATCAGGCTGACCCAACTTCCTGTCTCTTGCAGACTAGAAAGCAGCTACAGAATAGAGAACAGCGTGACCTATTTAAGGGTGTCAATTTCTTTTTAGAAATGCCCGGGCTTCACATTTGAACGCAGATGACACATCGAGGCCCTCAGTTTGTGATTACTTGTTAAATGTGCACCTTCTTTAGGTGTTGTTACCCACTTTAAAAAAGCTGCTGTAAGGTCCTTATAGGACACATTTGTCAATTATTTTATATTAATATTATTTTCTTTCTAGACCTTCAATCAATCAATGTTTATTTATATAGCCCAATATCACAAATGTTACATTTGTCTCAGTGGACTTCACAGTTTGTACAGAATATCACTATGACAATACGACACCCTCTGTCCTTAGACCCTCACATCGTACAAGGAAAAACTTCCAAAGAAGGAAAAACACCAAAAAGAAACTTGGGGGAAGCTGGGTTATTCGGAACATGAGAGTACACAGGTACAGACAGACAGAAGGAAGAAGTAAGGTGTCCCTCGACAGTCTAAACCTATAGCAGCAAAACTAGGGGCTGAGTCTAATCAGCCCAAACTATAAGCTTTATCAAAAGACACACATTTTCTTATTAGCCATTGTTTTGGTTGCTGTGGAAAACCCCTCTAACAAAATGTACATATTTATTTTAGTGTACTAAATTGTATATGTGTGTGAGGCACAAGGGTTCAATAAAAGTGCTGCACTCACTTTAGCATTAAAATCTGAGGGGTCATGAGATGTTTGATGGAAATAAAGATTGCTTTTATAAACATTTATTGGATTTCTGTGTAGTATTTGACCTCTTTAACCTTGAAAAGCAATTTAAATGGGGTCCATATATTAATTGGTGAATACATTAAGCATGTAAATAGTGAGCTTAATATTTTAATAGTCTTGAACTCTTCTAGTATTTTGCCACTATCGCTAAAAACGTACTATTTCATTTGATTTTTCTAGTATTAAGGGTTCCTGCTGTGTAAATTGAACTAAAGAACAATTTTGAGGTACACTACTTGAGGATTTCCACTCCCAATACATCCATTTGACAGCTTTATGCACATTACAATTATGAATACCAAACATATTCAACTAAAGATATTGATGTATTTTTAGATACACAGCTGTTACAAAGTAAATCAAATAAGCTACTTGCTGCAAAATCAATGATATACACAGCAATACAACTATCATTATGATACAATCATTTTACTTTTTGTTCTTGGAAGGATTTTTGAAGGCATTTTACTTTGGTGGAACTGGTATCGACCTGAAATGCGAACTGGCCACTTTAATTTGAAATGATAAAAAGCTTTTTTATGTCATAAGTCCATTTAGCGTTCAGATACATGTATGAAATGTTAGAAGACTCAAGGGAAAGACCTGAAAATGTGTCCTTAGTGCAGATTGTGAGTAAATCTACCATGCCCTGGTGTTCTGCAGAAGCCGGTTTAGAGCAGCTCAGGCAGCCTCTGTGGAGTTGGCGGCTCTGGAAGGGGGGGGGGGAAGAATAAGCCTGTGGGCGGCTCGGTGGTGTCGACACCCGGCCCGAGCGCAGAGGGAGCTAGCAGGGAGGGAGGGGAAATGGCTGCCGGCCCAGATAAGGTCTATCAGGGGCCTGGCTTTAGTGTCCTCCTCACACACAGGGACAGAGGATCACTTCCCCACTGGCACACGCTCAGAGGCTGGGTGGGGGAGGGAGGGGGCCTGCCAGATGAACTGCAGCTCTTCAGTAGAGCCCGCTGACTCAATAAGGTGGAGAGGGCAGGGATTAGTGAAGAGTGGGGCAGGGGTCAGGAGATCTGAGTGTGGCTTTTAAAATACACCATATGCTGGATATTCTAACCCAAAGTGAGGGATGTTTGTCAGTCGTGAGTGATTGGAGAGGAATGAAGTGATGAGCATTCCCTGTCTGAATCAGAACCCTCTGTAGGATTCCCACGTTCCTTATTCTTTAAGGTATTGACGTCATATTGACATCAGCTCTCTGCCTTTCACCGACATGACTCAAAAGCAGGAATAGACTTTATGGGAATAAAGTTATAGTAGATCTCACCACATCATATTTCTTTGATCACACCGATGCCTTTTCAAATCCTCATTGGGAATCTGTGTGATAATGCACATGCACCTCAGCTTACATCCAGAGTAAATTAGGTACAAATACTATTATGCTTAAGTATTGTATTATTTTATATTTGTTGGTATCGGTCCTTCTTTGTAATATTATAATATATTATTGTGTGATTGTAATGGATTGGTTGGAGCGGGTCACATGGAGATGAGTAGCGCTCATAGGGAATACTATCACCTGTTCACCTGTGTGTGTGGAAGAGAGGGACGCTGTATTATTTGTATATAGCTGTGATTATGAATACACATTGTAGTGAGCTGATCATTTCATTTTTTCATTAAATTAGAATTTATTCACCAACATTTTTTATCTCAGCAATTACATTTTGATCCAACAAAGGCAACCAGGCCAAGCCTCTTGCGAGTTCTGTTTCTTCCCTGAAGTCGTAACATGAGTATTTCTATTTTGTGCAATTTCATACTACTATTACACCACCATTTGGAGGAAGTACTGCATTCCAATATATGTAATTAACAGATAAAGTTGCTTTTAACATTGAGGTTTTACATGCCTTTTTGATTGTGTGTAGTTTAACAAGTTTTAGATGTCTATGAGATCTTATCAGTCGAGAAGTGACTTCTTCTCAAAAAGGGATCTGTGTAGCAGAACCTTTTTTCTTGGTATGAGCCGAATGATTAAACTACTGAATACATACCTACAGCAGTGAGCAAGTACTTTCACTTTGATACTGCTTTTGATCACATGTTGGTGATATACGTCTGTACTTTTGCTCAAGCGGGGTTATGTAATCAGGACTTTTAATTGTTACACTGCTTTTGACTTATTGGTTCCTTTCCTTAGAACCAACCAAAGTGTTCCCTCAGAGATGTATTTGATGACCTAGATCTGGTTTTTAGCTATAAAAAAAAAGTTGTTTTAACGTAGAATTGATGAGTCTGAAAGGTTTTAAAGATGCATTTACACTGTACATACAGTACACCCCCTGTGTTAGCATTATAAGAAACCTCACAGTTACATTCAGGCATTCAACAGGAAATGAAACCTGCGGCCTTTCACTTTTGCAAATCAACAGAGAGGCAACGGAAAATTGGCGCTCAACATATACATCTTTATAACAAGATTTGAAATGAAATGGTTTACATTAAATGATAGTGTCATATTTTCCAAGTCTAGCATTTATTCTCACATGCCTGTATGCACATGTGTTCCCTTTAATGGTTTCCTTTCATATTTGCCACAAGATCCTCTTTCGACACATTTTCACACAGTCCTAGTAAACCTGCATTACGCATTGAGGACTGTGGACGTGTATAATTAATAATATATGTATATTAATTAATGGAAGTATTATTTAGATAATTTACCTAAGTAAAATGACTGCAACCACACTGTGAAAATACTCCATTACAAGCTCAAGTCCTGCTCTCTTAAGCTTATTTAAGTTAAGGACCAAATGTGTTATCATTGTGTAGTAAAATATTTTCTATCAATGTTTTACTATTTGATATGACATATCTGGATTGATATTAAAGCTGCATTACTTTTTTGTTGTATTTCACTGCCTTAGATGTCTAAGTTTGTGCTAATTGTAACATCTTTATGTGCCTTTAGGTAGTTTAATCTAAAGGCAATTCATGTTCAATGATCTATACGATGATAGAAGAGTTTCTTGAAGATCTTGAAGCTCAATTTTCAAGACGCATTTCAAACAGTATTAAGCTTCAAAAGTTGAATTATTTCTTTCTTATTTTCAGTTTACCAGAATATTATAATGTGTTGTACTAGACAGGAAGGGTATGAAACTGAATCTTCAAGGTAACTGCTCTCAGAAAATGAGAAGGCAGTAAAAAGAACATGATTTGTCTGTGAACTGTAGTGAAGCAGAAGAAGAAGGTTGCATAGAAAGGAAACAAGTGCCTGAATACAGAACACAAGTTTATGGACTTATTCCATATAATAACATTCCCCCACTGTATGTAATGTGTAACAAACAAGTAATGAAACGGTTAATAAAAAGGGAATTAAAGTGAGTATAAATGTATTCGTAGGTTCACCTAATGGGAAAGCTACATATGTGTGTTGTAATCACTTTTTATACAGGCTTATAGCACAACTAAACATCTGACTGTTCTGCAGAGTAAATAAAGCCTGACATCATCCCTCGCAGCACGGCATCATGTTCAAAATGGAAAAAATGAACTAACGCCTTAAAAGGATTTGATGTGCAGGTGATTAAGAAGATAACATTATTCAAATGAAATCCAAGATGTTTTAAGCGTTAAAGAAACCAAATGTTCTGAATTTGTTTCCCGTTTACTTTGTGTCAATTTGATCGAAAAACTATCTTCTCAGTTGCCGTCGGCGTTTTGGCAAAAAGTGGCAGCAGAAGGCAAGAGAGTGAAGCCGGAAGAGGAAAGAGAGTGACTGTTAGACCTCTTCCTGTGGTTACATCACGTGGCTGTGAAGCCTTCAAAAGGAGACGACTTCTTCTTCTTCTTCTACTTCATCCTCTCCTTGGACCGACAGCAGACACCTGCGAGGCCGCTGCACACCCGACTCTAAGCTAGAGAAAAGACACGAAGGATGAGGTAAAGTATGATGGAGGACATGGCGCGCTTGATACTAGAATGATTTGTAACGACGTGGGAAAAGTTATTTTAGATAATAACAGTTTTACAGCTTTTCCTTCACTAACTTTGCTTATTTTAGATGTTTTTTTTTTGTCCAATTGTAATTTGGGTAGTTGTATTGATATAAACTGTGAACTCAATGCTCTTTTCTTGCTGTATTACCAACTTTTAACTGTCATTGTGTATAATGTTTTTTTTTTCAATTGCTCCAATTTGTTTTTGATCCAATGTCAAATGTAGACAGTAATTGTTTGCATTACTTTACTAACTATTTCAATATACCAACTGATCTGTTGCTTAAGACAGAAAAGCTTACTCATGCCAGCCAAAATGGCTTCCTCAAGATGGCGCTTCCTCTAGAAAGTTCTGAATCTTTCCTCAAACATCTTACTGCGCAGCTCTTTAAGAGACAGAGGATTTTTGTCATGTATAATAAGAGCACTAAGATTTGAACAGGCTTTAGGAAAACCGTGTATGCAAATGTTTCAAGACGAATCAGGAAGTGTGCATGTTGGTCGGTTTGGTGTAGCAGTTGTTTCTGGGGCGGGGGTTGTGTGCGTGTGCAGAAGAAGAAGAAGAAGAAGAAGACGGCGATGGATGTACAGTGCAGTCATCCATAAAGTAGAAAGCACTACTAAACTCCTCGCCACAGTGTAGTGTTTCCTACTTTATGGATGAGTGTACTGTTGGCTTCAGGGAGAGGAGAGGCCCCACGGTCGAGGGCCCGCCGCACAGGAAGTGAGAAAAAAAGAGGAAGCTGCTTTGTCTCACAAGGCCTCGCATCGCCCAGAGTGTTGCTCAGTTCACATGGGCGGCGTGTGGCGCGGAGCAAAGCGAGCACCTCGAATGACTTTCAACTGTCCTGGAAAAAAAAGAAATAATTATGATGTATAATCTGTTTGAAATGCAATAAAGGAAATTAAACGTACCTTGTGTTATCTTCTCTTTTCCAGTCGCACCACATGCATTACAGACTCAGTGTTTTCTGTGAAAATATACATACTTTATTCCTGTAAAAAGATCCATATTGAAACAAACCATCACATGTTCAAGTCCTCTGTGCACTACATCCTCAGTTACTGTTCCTCCATCGACATGCAAAAAAAGAAATCTGAAAAACCATATTAACAAAAGTATTTACAGATGGGTAATAAAAACATTACATATATATCAAAAGGTACATCTTCCACTTTTTCAAACAATGATGCAAGTCGAGGGAAGACGAAAAAAAAGATTCCCGCGCATTATGAAAATATACCACAACAACTGTTCATTATATACACACTTTCTTCTCCACTGCATTGACGATCTACAACTCAAACATTGTAGACGAGTCCGCCTAGGAAACATAAATATAACCGTAACATAAATAAGGCCGAACATGGGTATGACATTGGTATGCATGCAGTCAATAAACATCCTGTAAACAACCGATTAAAGACTAAACAAGGTCTTCTTGTAAGGCTAAATATGATCGACTGAGCTAAAACTCTTCCTACATGGGTGCTAGCGCCTACTCACTACACAGCAGGTAGAGGAATACTTGTGCATTAAAAGGCCGTCAAATACAAGAGCAGTACAAATATTCGCTGTACATTTCGGCAACTCTTAGAAAACAAATTTAAATACAGTACAGACTCAGTCTTGCCTCTATCCCGGCTATTTCACATCTTAAGTGTCTTGGCATCGTCATGCTCCCTTTATATAACACAGAAAGACATTTAAAACATTCACGACAGTAAATAAAAACTATTTTCCTCCAACTTTGAATGGTGAAACTAGGCCCTAATCTTCAATCTGATTCTACATACTCCACTTTATCTCCATGCTGCCGTCACTCGCTCCTTTGAAGCTACGGTAACAGGCAAAGCACCTAAGATTTGGCATTTTCTGCGGTTTTATGACAGCTGGAGTCAACAGGTGGCTCAGCATTAGTAAGAAAACTATAAGTAAAAACCTGAGAAGTTGCCTAACAGCTAATGTCACACAGATCCAATCAGAGTGTGTTGTAACTGACTCACAAACTCAACCCTAAGGCCTGCTCCACACACACCCACAAACACACACTCAAAACTAAATCTTAGTGTGAGTAATTGTGTCACAAACCATTAAAAGATGCAGAATGTCTTGATAAGTGTTGGAATACAACACAATATGGCTAACTTTGTGTCCTTTAGCTTCAACCAAACAGTCTATCATTTAATGATGTCAATGTTTAGAGACAAAAAAACGAATTTCAGCTACACTGCATGAAACCATGTACGCTGTATGACCTAATATTCACACTCTAAAAGTGAATCATACTCAGACTTGGAGGCAAAATTATAAACAGGTGATTGAGTGTGTCGCAGTAGAGCCGTGCCAGAAAGCCTAGGTGTTATGAATAAAAACATTTCATTTTAAATAGGATCCTAAGTGTTATGGTCTCCTTTTTAAAATCTTTAAGGGAGGAAATGTTTTTTAGAATGCGGTTGATATGTCAAGAATAAAGTCAGATGTTCAATGTATGCGCTACAGAATTATTTTTGATTTATCTCTAAGAGTTCAATGTTTATTTCCCAAAATGTATTTCAATTAAAGACATTCTTTTCATCCTCAAAATAAAAAATAGGTTTCTCCTCAATTTGAGTTTTTTCTTATTTCTAGCATTAATAGTCTTCTGTAAGAGCTGCAACAATTACTCAATTGATCAATCAGTCCAGAGGTTTTCAAACTCTAGAATTTGCCTGAGTGTCATCAGTATTCTTCAGTATTAAAGTTATGCACTGATAACTGTCAGTATATCATGGCTACACTTCAAACAGGAAGTGTTCAAATGGTTTGGATTGTGTTGATTAACACAAATATTAACAAATAAGGGCTAAAGCTACTTTATACTTCTATTCAACTACATTTTATTGCACATATTGTATGTTACTCCACTACATATATTTGATAATCAGACTTTAAAAACCCCTGGGTTAGTCGATCAAGAGAAAATTAAGCAAATTATTTGATGGATTTAAGGATAAGTTTTGAGAATTAGCTTTTCCTTTTCCTACTTTACAGTTAGCTGAATTTGTTTGGCTTTTGTTCGTCGTACAAAACAAGTCATTTCATGCTACAACACTGTTGGCTGTAAGAAACTGTGATGCTGTACATACCAACGGTTATTTCATTATTCAATGATGGTTTGACGATAAACATCAGTTGCAGCTGACTTAGTTAACAGAGCAGCCTACCGATCAACAGATATTACATGATTTCTGCACACTGCACGTAGATTGTGACAATTAGGCCAGTTATGACTGTTGCTACGTTAATGTCTGAAAAGGCATCTGTTTATACACACACACACACACACACACACACACACACACACACACACACACACACACACACACACACACACATACACACACACACACACAAAGGGCAACCCATCACATTCTTTACCTTCAATGACTGCTAGCCTCAAAGCCCATTACTAAAGAATATAATACTACACTTGGATCATGACTAACCTCCTGTCCTGATGTCACTTCCTGCAATGTGGTTAAAGCAAGAGTCTGACACAAATAAATAACATGTTCTGTACAAAGTATAAACTCTCAAAGACAAGAAACAAGGAGAGAGACACGCAGAAAGACATTTAGAATTCATCCACTCAGGATGGATAGTGCAAAGATAGACTGCTTCGTCTGTTTGTTTTTAAATAAATAAAGTGGCACCAGAAAATGAACTTTAATATTTCATTAGCTGTGTGTCTGCTGTTCTATCTTGTTCTCTATCAGATTTTTATAAATAAAACCGGTCCATTGACTAATAAGTAATTGATATTGATCGTTAAAGCCTATTGAGTTGAACATTTGCAAATGCTTAGATAGTTAGGTAGTATTTAGAGGATATATTCGCACACTTCGACATGCACATCGACATGCCCGTGTGATGCTGTAAGCGGTACATTGAATGTAGTCTAAAGTTAACAGCTGCTAGCAGTGCTCTAAGGCCAAAGTAGAATAACTGTCAGATACTGAGACTAACAGATAGAAAAAGTGCTTTCAATGTGACGCGAGTGGTAAGAATGAGTCAGACGTGCCGACTCATTCTTTCTTGCTGGATCCCAGCTTTTTGAACAGCTTCTTGCCTTTGGAGAAAAAGCTTTTTTTCTTCTTGCCTTGTGGGGAGCAGTCTGTCTTTGATGGGCTGTCTGCAGGGAGGGGGGCCGGAGGGGAGCCGCAGGCCTCCACTGATGGAGCAGGAAGAGGAGCAGGAGCAGGAGAAGGGTCTGATGCTGGGCTTGAAGTGGGGGCCAGTTTGGGGGGCAGGTCTGTGTGCTCTGCTGGGTCAGGGTGAGGAGGTTCTGCTGGGGGGGGCAAAGCTTCTTCTAGGGTTGAGGCCCCAGGATCTTGTTCCTCTGTAGAAGACGTCCAGGTGTCCTTCAGGAAGAGAGTGAGACTTTTAGAATGCTATATTTATTTAGTTTTGCTTGAAATAATAACACAAAAAGGAAACCTAAGGAAAGGGCACACAAAGGACGAGATCACACTTTTGAATACCCTACAATCAAGGTGCAGAATTTTAGGAGTTCAGTTAAGTTGGAAGGAAGAGGACATCAGCGGGGAGTGAACAGGGGACACTAGTGGTGATCGCTGAGCTGCTTTACTCCTCTCTAAAAACACTTACCATCAGGTCTCAAAGTGTACACTTCGTTTGTGCTTCTGCAAAAAGGCCATGCAGGAAACAGTGGGGCGAAAGAAATGCGACGGGGCACGATTAAAGAAACAGATCAGAAAATAACCAGACGCTGGCAATGCATGAAGAAATAAAGTAAAAAATATAAGTTTTTTTGTTAAAATTAGATATAAAGTATGTAAGAAGTTGAGAAAGTCACAGACAGTTTCATAGACAGTAATGCATACATGCTAGATGTAAATGCTAGGCCACCTGTAGTTCTTTCCTATGGTCTGGTGCCGGCTGAGCAGGAGCTTCCTCTGGTACGGCCTGCAGGAAGTTAGAGGGCACCAAGCCTCTGTGTCCATTCAAGTCTCCCTGTAACAAAAAAACCCATTAAGGGCATGAGGGCGACTTCTAACAACATGGCTATAAATCAACCTCTGGGTTTTCCGAGGTTGATTTACAGCGACGAGTCAGCATTTTAATATAAATTAACAGAAAAGTGAATCAACATTTTTTTGATAATCAATTTATTATTTAAAGACATTATATTATGTGAAAAGTCAAATAACTGACTGTGCCAGGTTTTTACGTTTAACATACATAAAGCTTTAGGATGTAATAACGGACCGAACGATTATATGATGTTATTAAATGCTAATATGTTGCTAATATTGTTATCACTGTATTTATTATCATATGCTATATATCCCATTATAAACTTCAATATATGTATATATAATTTAGATTTAGATTTCTATTGGGGATCAAGCAATGGCCCAAACAGCTCTATCAATTGAGCAATACAACAGCCTATATATTATTATTATTATATTGTATTTATTATTCATTATTATACCTGTGCTGTGATGTAGTTCAGATATTGTATTTATTGAGAAACAACTCCTCTTGCCCACAGTAATTGACGGTAGTGTCATGTTCACACTTACATAGAAGAAGCCATCTTCGTCCATGTCACCGAACACATTTATGATGTCTCCTGCACTGAAGGTCAGCTCAGCCTGATCAGAGCAATACAAGTGAAGCAGATCATTAGCAAACACATAAAGGGCCATGTCTGGATAACATATATTATTCATGCGAGTCTGACCTCTATGTCAGTGTTGGGAGAGCTCTCTCGTGGATCATAATCAAAGATGGCGACCATCCTGCGAGCTCCTGGGGCCGGGCCCCCCACAGGTGGAGCTGCAGGTGGAGCGGCAGGTGGAGCGGCAGGTGGAGCGGCAGGTGGAGCTGCAGGTGGAGCTGCAGTCTGGCAGGGATCTGTCAATCAAACAGAGACAATATGATATCCTGATAATTAAAGGAGTAACTCCACTCGGCTCATCAGCATGCAGCTCATCGTGTCTGCACTCACTCAGCGTCATGCTAAGCTGAGGAAAAGTCACATCACTGCAGTCAAACACAAGGAGATACAAATGTAACAACAGGAGATTAGAAATCAGTCTTCATTAAAAAGCTTGTGGCAGCTTGAGCTGTAAAAATAAAGACAATGAAATGATGAGTATCAAATGATGCCACTGAAATGAAAAGAGGAGTTAGGAGAAGGGACTGCTTGACGATTATAACTGGGGCTTAACAAAGAATGTAATAAGAAGGCTTGCCCTATTTCTTTTTTAATTGGGCAAGTCTTTCAAATAATTGATCCCAGAAATACAATTATTATTCTGCAATTGCAAAGGAATCTTCTTTCTTCTATTGAAAATAATATATTCTTCAGTATACCCCAATAATCAAACAGTCCCTAAGAAGGATGAATAATTGTGTTATCAGCAGCTAGAGTGCAGTCGAACCATGAACAAAAAGGTTAAAGGAAGGCACTTAAACACATGCTGTCCTCCGGTTGAAAAGGCTGTCTGATCATGCAGGTGAAGCAGAGAGGAAGAGGAGGCAAAGTGCTGACTACAAACCTTGGCTGGAGGAGTCTAAGCTCTCCTCCAAGAGCACCGCAGACTCTACTGGAAGAGACGGGGTACGAGGAAAAGAAAATGAGCACAATCACAGAATGAGAAGAGACCTCAAGGGCCAACATATAATCCTGTCTCAAGAGCAGGTATGTCATCACACAAAGTTACAGATGCAGATCAGAGGGGATGGATGTCTCAACAGGAGAGCTTTAGGTGATCATGTAATGCAGTTGTGACAGAAGCAGAATGTGGCAAAAAGGACTTACAGTGTGCTATTAGGGCTGAATAGCTTTTTTTACCATAGAAAATGAAAAAAGGAGACTATTTCATTAGTTCATCTTTAGAAATGATTAGATCTATCTTCTTTTTTTTTTTATGTGGACGTTTGGACTTTCACAACAGGAGAAGAAAACCTTCCTACACAGCCAAGGGTAGTGGTGGTCTAATGGATAGTGAGGTGGGCTGAAGATCGGAAGGAGTGAGTTCAAATCCCACCTGGAACACCACCACTAGTGAGCCCTTGAGTAAAGCACTTAACCCTCAGTTACTCCAGGGAGAATGTCCCTGTAATCGGTCATTGTAAGTCGCTTTGGATAAAAGCGTCAGCTAAATGAAATGTAATGCCAATCCTTTAAACTATTTACTATAACTATAATTCTTATAATATACGTGAGCTCCTTATTTGCAACTGTGCAGAAATATATCATTTGAACTATAAGTAGATATCCAAAAACAGCAAATAAATCATAATCCCTTAAGACGAACCTGAGATGGTGGTATATATAACAGCGAAAACATAACAGCTTTAACCTCGGCCGTCACTGTCATGAAGGCATTAAAACATAGGTTAGCGCCCAAATAGTTATTTAAAAGCAAAGGGGCAATGCTTCTCTAGAATACAGCAGCGGTATGAGTGGTGATATGTTGTCAAGATATTATCACATAGAGCACTCTTTGATGAAAGGCTGGGATGGAGACAGTTTCTTTTCAGCCAAAGAAGAAAAACACTATGTGTACACACACACACATACACCCTTAGAATTCATATGAAAACGTTTCAAATGATTCAGTACAGCTTTTACTGCCACATTCTGCTGCTATGTCTACAATGTATTACATGAATATCCAATGAAAGCTGACAGGACTGACTCAGTAGTCATGTATGTGTCTTTTAACATTTATGTAGGCGTTATTGACAAAAAAAGGGAACTTGTGGAGAGATGAAGAGCCAATAAGAAAAGAAGTGTGAAGAATATGCTTTAATATTAGAATATGAAGCTACTGTAAAGAGACTGTTGGGAAGCTATCTGACTTTATGACTTCAGCAGCTGAACTAAAAATCCCAACTGGTCGCTGAGTGAGAGGCAGCAACTGCAGGAGCAAAAAGTGAAATGGACAGAAAGAGAAGCAAACCAGAGAGAATAGAGGAGAGAGGTGGGAAGCCGCAATCTGCAGCGTGACACACCTTTCTTGGATCGTCTCGGTTTCGGCGGTGGAACAGGGCGACTGGGAAGCTGTGCATGTGTGCGAGTGCCTTTATGGAGTTTTAGAAGGGAAAACCCAATACAAAATGAAACCAAAAAGAGACACAGAGGTGCAATTTTTGAGAGAAGCAGACAAGACACAATAGACAATGAGAAGCCAGTGAAGAGCAATTAAAAAAAAATGGCAACCAGTGAGCAGCAGACAGCAGTGACAACAAGTGGAAGTGAAAAGGTTTAACCATCTGAAAACACCGCTCTAGGTAGAGAAGCAGCTTGATTTTGCTGCTGCAACGTACCACAGGAACACACTTTGACTTTCTATTTTTTAGACACCTGCATGAAAACGCAGTCAGTGACTCGGAAAAGATGGTTAACATTTCTTTAATAGCAACAAAGTGAGCAAAAAGCCATAAAAACTAAATGTTAGATTTGTTATTACTTTAAACTAAATCTAATTTATTTGTGCTTCCTGCTGGGTCAAAGGGCCAACAGGCCTAAGGGAGCCACTTCAATATTTTTCTCCTTTTAATCACAGATTTAAATATATTTGTATGTCTTTTTATACTGCTGGCCAATTCAGAGACAAGGATAATACAAATTATGATTTAGATCTGGATTCTGAAACACTTTTGCTGCTATTTCCACTTACCACTTAAAGATGAAGAACAGTGATATTATGAAATCAAACCGTTTGAATTAAACTTCAACTGAAACACATCAATCTTTACATCACAACATCATCAGGAATCACACTGTTTGTGGGCCCTTCTTGAAACAGTTTCACCTACCTATCTTCTCCATGGAGGCGGCTGTGGACAGGAAGCCCTGCTGCAGGAGCTGCTGCCGGGTCTCCTCGTCCTCCACCTGGATCTCTGACACCATGTTACATGGCACGTATCCCAGGTGACCCGCACACTCTCCTCGGTAGAACCCGTCTGCGTCTTTATCTCCAAAAACCTGGCAAATTAAATCATTAAAAAATATAAAGGATTACCCAAAACTGAAGACATCTTTGAAAAACTTGTGTTTTCTCGTGAAATTAGGCATCTTTGAAAAATAATTTTACAGGTAACAAGCAATTTCTTGAAAATGTAATCTTGTTTGAAAATGTATTTATTTTGAGAAAATGAAGACATTTCTTCTACACTAATAATTATGAAAAAAATGAGTTGGCCTATTTTCAGAAATGTTAAAAAATCTCTGATGTTAAGGCAATGTATATATATATATGGTTTGCATTTTCAACCTTGGATTATAAAAAACATGCATAATGTCATGGTTATTCCAGCATTGTGTGTGGCGGGGACATACTTTGATGATCTGTCCTTCAGAGAAGGGCAGCTCTTCCTCAGCAGCGTCAGGATTGGGTGACATGACGACGGGATCATAAGGGAAGAGGGCCACAAAGATACGGACGCCACCGTCTGCTTTGATTTTTGGTGAATCGACACCACCTGCAGAAACACACAAACACTCACATGGTAACAAATACTTTCTTGCTATGCATATACCATTTATATAATTAAATAAAGCTTGTTCACAGGTTCATTATTCAACAAGTGGTGTTGAGCAATCATTTCCTTAAAATGTCCAAAAAGTAAACATTTTGCAATTTTTTATAAAACATGCATTATGAAATAATGCTAAACTATTTTCATTTTCAGTCAAGAAATTAAGAACGTTGGATTTGAGACATGAAATGATAATTCTGTTAAAGTGCAGCCATTAATGGGCGCTACAGCCCTATGATAAATTAGTTACTGAAGTATTTTCATAAGTTTAAGAAGTATGACTTCAAGTAAGAATGTGTAATTACTTGTTTTTATTTATGCATTACTTTATAAAATGTATTTTTTTTAAGGCGATTTCTGTTTATCTGTTAACTATGCCTTTATATATCATCTTTACACAATGAATAGTCACTGCTATTGCACTGCACACTGTGCACACAAGCCCTGCAAAGCTTGCAATGTGCTCTGCAAATAGCAGAGGCAGCTCTCCCCTCCCCCTCCCCCTCCCCAGCGCCTGCACTGCTGCTAACGCTGCCCGCCGAGCACAGGCATGTCCTTAAAAGAGGTAATCAAGCTCAACCACTGATCCTAAGCTGTGTGAGCCGTTTGACAAGCGTGCACTCGCTCATGATCTGCAGCGGGGAAAACACTGTTTGACCCACTCTCTGATCTAAATCTGAGGACGCTCACGTACACAGGCGAAAAGAAAAAGAGTGTTATTGAAGGTGTGATGTCACCAAGAAGCCTTTCAAATGTAGCTTGCAGCCTGGTTTACATGAGGTTTGACACTTGTGTGGCAGAAAGCATGACACCTGTCACCTATTTGACAGCGAGCGACACATTTGAAGAGCTGTAGTGAGACTTTAAGCTGAGCTGCAGAGATGTGTTCTCTATCTCATTAGGAGGAATCAGCCCATCTGTGGCAAGAGTCACGGGCAACACACTTTCACATCCTCAATGATCTTCTAGTAGATAGAGTTAGAACTTCTCCCTGCTCCCTTCCTCTATCTGCATGCACATGTGTGTGTGTGTGTGTGTGTGTGTGTAGTCAACCGTGCACCACACACATTTACCAGAAAGTTTAGGTTTATTAAATTAAAGAGCAGCCTGTATCCTTGCTGAGAAGATTACAAAGGGACGTGACTTTCTCACCGCAGGCCGTTTCTTTGCTGGCTAATCGAGGTTACTATTTCAATGTGTTCAATGTCACTTCCTCCTGCCATGACAAGCCACTTTGCGTTAAGCCGTTTCTCAGCTTAGCAGCATCTCTTGCACTTCTTCTCTGCAGATACAACCCCTCCATTCCTACACAACGTGCTAATCTGACCACCATCATGTGAGAGAGAGAGAGGGAGAGGGTGAGGCTTGCCAACAGTAAGCACAGGTGTCTCAGCTTCAACAAGAGAGAGAAAGAAATCAAGAAACAGGAAGAGGAAAGAGGAAAGAGTGTCTCACCTCTGAGTTGTCTGGCCTGTGAGGAAGCTGGTTTACAAGGGGGCTCACCCTGTACCCCCCACGATGGACCCGCCTCAACTGGAGGGATCTGACTGGGCTCCTACAAAAAAAGGGAACAAGAACATTTGAAAAAACATCTAATTCAGAAAAATTACTACTGGGGAGAAGAGGGAACCTTAGGGGGGAAATGTACAGAAAATGCAGCTGTCCATGTTTAAAATAATCTATGTTTTATCCAATGCCAATTTAATTTCCAGCATTGTCCACATGAAGATATTTCCTTTTGGTGGGGATACAGGACAGTTTAAAGTGCATATACTGTAAGCCAATGCAGGATAAGACAAAGGGGGCCGGTTAACAAGTTGTACGAGGACATGAAAGCAACAGGAAGTGAAGTCAGACAGAGGGAGAAAATAATCAAATTGCCCGATCCATCTTAGTTGTATGCCTCCGAGTTCATCAATCCCTTAAAAATCGATGCCTGCATTTTTAAAGTTGTGCATCACAAAAGCTTATGTGTTATGACGCCAAACACTGCGTGCAAGCTGCTGGAACAAGAGGTACACAAAAGAGGGAAAATAGTCTTACATGTGGCTTCATTTCACAAAGAAAAATAACAACATTGGCGCTTGTAATATTTGTGTAAGGACTAACAAATAGTTATTTATAAAACAGCTGCGTGGATGCTAAAAACCTATGTAGAACAAACGTTTGTTCCACACAGAAAATTGATAAGAAATAAATAAGTGAACCTGAGTGATAAGCAGAATTGATAATAGAATACAATCTTATCAATTGACATCCATATTTCAAAATCTGAAGCCACAGGTTGATGATTAAATGTTTTTTTAAATATTGCAACTACTTTCTTAGCAACTCAACTGCCATGCCATCAAAAATATATACTTCAAACCAAAAATATAGCACAGAATGTGCTCCCTAACCTCCTCGTCACTATGGTGATGATGATGTTACTCGCTAATGAACAGAGGAGTTTTTTGTTATCTACTAAAAAGGACTCGGAGGGATTGATCCACAGTGCTACAGGGAGGAGGAGGGGGTGGGACAACAAACCCATCGCAGATTTCCTGCAGCAACATTTACCGGCGGGTCAGCTTTCATTCCTCTGCGGTGAGCGGGTCTGCCGTGCTCCATCGGAGCCCCCTCCACCCACCACTCAGAACACATCTGCTCCATCCCCACCTCCTCGTCTGTGCCGTAATCCACGTCGATCTCCACCTCGTGACCTAGGGGCGGCCTCAGAGTCTGTTTCACCTGGCTGACCGGGTGAGTTCTTGGCGGGATGAGTCCGGGGTTCATGGCGGCGGCCATCTGACTCCTGATCATGGCCTCCCTCCTGAGGCGGTCCCCGAGGCCTTTGAGCAGCGATCTGTCTCTGCTGTAGGGGGGAACCTGGGGGGGACAGCGGACCCGCCTGCTGCTGGGACCCTCATATAAACTCATGTCTTCTTCTTCAGGGTAACCCATGTGCTGCGTCCGAGGCCTGTGCCGGAGTAAAGGCTCTTTGGTTAGGGTTCTGGGATCCCTGTTGAAGTGGTGATGGTGAGGGGGTAAGTTGTGGTGATGCGGGTAATGCTGGGGGTCATGGTGGGGGCTGGGCCAGTGCCGAGGATGACCACGGCGGGCTAAACGCTCCTCTTGACTGCTATCTTCCTCAGGGACGATGAACTGCTGGTCGTGGTGCACCTCAGGGGGCAACTTAAGAATCCTCTCAGGTAGCTCCTCCTCACTGTCTGGATTCCGCACATTGCGTGACTACAAGGTCAAATGTCAAATTGAGCAAGAATGCATTGGTGATGGTGAGATTGGATAGTATTTTTCGGTGAAAATAAAAAAAGTGCAGAAAAACAGAAGGCAATCCGATCATGCAAAAGGAAAGAGAAAAGAAAGAGAAAGAAAAAACAGAAATAATCAAGCACGGTCACAAGCATGACAAGGCCACTGAATGATAACTGAACTATGCAAGAAAAGCTGAAAGCAGCACATCTTCCACAGGATATGCAATGCACTCATTCCTTTACCATGTTGGACCTGACAGTGTAGCCCCTGGCCTGTGCGTCTCCGAAGTGGTCCGAGTAGAGTTCCTCCTCCTCCTCCTCCAGGATGTCCGACAGATCTGAATGGCTTTTTTCTGCGAGGTAGTCACTGGGAGGCTCCACAAGCCCTCTGCTGTAACTCTGAAATGAAAGGCGTTGACATTATTAAACAAACTATCCAATTGACCAGACACCTTGAATCCCTTTTTAGTAATTCCATTGAATGTAGATTAAGATATATTAATCTGCAAGTGAAACAATAACATGTTGCAGATACATATACTGCTAAAGGTATCAGATTATTAAGGCCTTCGTCTGGCATTGGCCACATGCATTTACCCTAACGAAATAGCACTGGTAATAGCTAGCGTTAATCAAATATGTATTAATTTGTGATATAGGCTTGCCTTATACAGAAGCCAAAATGTGAAGAAATTCAAGCTCAAATGCAGTTTTGCATTATGCATCGTCTTTATTTATTTAACATTATAAAATTATATTTAAAATTTCCACTCAACAAATACTTTGACTGAATACGTAGATGTTAATCAGGGTTTTTTCAGTTCCCCAAGTTAATTGAAGACTATATAAGTCCTTTATTGTCAGATATAATACATTTAGAAATGTGAAAGCTTGGGTCTAGAATTATTTATTATTATATTTACATTTCTAAGAAATTCCCATATGGCTAACTTGGATATTTTTCAGCCGGATGCAGGTTAAAATGTTGTACCCTTTAAATCGAAGAAATAGTGTTTAGGGATCTATTACAGCCACTTTATTTGTAAATGTTCTATCTAATCTACTTCATATAAAAACTGCCTTTTTTTTTACCTTTAAAATGATTACATCAATGGTTATTGGTCAATATAACAACACTTTTGAAGGACTCAACCAAAAATGTAATTCGTCCTTTTCAAATGAGCATTATTTTTTCTCGTAAAGAGAAACTACTTCAAACAGTGGTTGTGCTGACCTGCTGGTTCCTGCTGTATGTCGGCTCTGGATCGTGTCTCAGGAACTCCTCCATGGACACCATGCGGGTGTTCTCCTGATCCTCCTCCGCATCAGACTCCAGCGGTGAGGAGCTGGGGGGTCGGTGGATGTTAATGTCCTGAGGGTTAAGGAGGTCCGTGATTGGGGCTTTGGGCGGGGTAGGGATGCGCTCAGGGGTCCCGAGCTTGGCACTGACACTGGGGTCCTCGATGAAGTCTGAGATGGATGGGAAAGGACGGATGATCCCAGGGCTGTCGGGGTCTCTGCGCTGCTCCAACACTGCTGCCACTGCTGCTGCTACCATCACTGGGGCTGGGGCAGCTACTGCTACTGGAGGTGGTCTAGGGGCTGAGGAGGTCGGGGAGATCACGTTCACCTGATGATGAGAAACACAGTCAATTCACAATTTAGTTCACTTGATTTCTGTAGAAATCGACAAGGTTTAGGATAACTTTAATATATTTTATATAAATAATATGCTAAATTAGCTATTATTAGTTCCTGTTTGAGGTGTACACATGGATTTACAGACAGGCATCATTTAAAAAAGAAGTATTCTAAGGCAAGTATAGGATCAATTTGAAAGCAGATTGATGGATGTTTATTTATGATGGACAAAGACTAACCCTTCACCCTCCACACCACCCTGTAGAGGCATCGCTAATAGTTCAAAAACCTCTGATCTAGAAAGATAAACACATAGTTGCCCCGTTATGCACGCAAGGATGGAAGAGTAATGTTTACCACTGGAATAATGTTGGAGGCTGCAGGTAATGTGGCCTCACACGCAGCAAAGGCAGCAGCAGAGGAGGGGTTGGCCCAGGCGTTCACATATGAAGCAGACCAGTGAAGAGGTTCTGAGTGGAGAGCATAAGAAGGGTTGGCAGCAGCCTCCCCTGCGAGGCCAGAGGTGTCTGAGTCTGATGGCAGCATGGAGACTTTGGCAGCAGAGTTCCCATAGGACGGAGGTGAGGACAGGCTATTGACTCCTGTAGGGGTGCAGGGCTGAGGTGGCATAACTGGGGCGGGGAGGGCCGGTCCTGCCATGATGGCAGCCAGCTTGGTGGGCACATTGACTGGCAGAGAGTCGCAGGACTCCCCGTGGACGGACATGGTGCGGACAGTGAGCTCCTGAGCTGCTAGCAGAGACTGCATCTGAGACGGGCCCAGCAGCGCACTGCCCGCTGTGGGGGAAGACACCTCCAGCACCTTGATAGGACAACAGTTACAATCATTTAATTCACACATCATATTGACATTATAAAACTTCTGACAAAAAGTCAGAAGGAAAAGTACAAATTTAAAACAAATAGGTTTAGAACTTAGCATGGTTATCATCTAAACACTGATACAATAGGTTGTGGTGGCTAAACAAGGGCAGCCAACATGTCATCTCTGCCGTGGATGTTTTTATACGTTTTTAGAACAAGAAATCACATTTGCTATTGGCAATGCAAGCTTTTTATGTCTGTTACTAGAGACAAATATTTGAAGAGTCAAAAGTGTCATTTACTTTTGTTGTTAACAATATGATTTCAGTTAGATGTGGCTAGGTCAGAGAAATAGAATATATAACCTTACATCTTTGCTCAGAACATCTTAGCCTTTCTTACCCCCATGTGTTAATAAACTATAGGTTATGAACTACATTTGAAATGATAAACTGTGAAATTATCCGTTATTTTATCTGTTGAAGAAATAATGCATTTTATGTATCCATAAGAGCAATGTTTAACAATAAATCACCAAGTTTTTACCTTCTTCTTGTCAGCATATATAGTGTATCCAGTGACCCTGACTCCGTTGGAGGTCCCGGTAGCATCTATAGTGACAGGCAGCCAGCTGATGAGGGCGATGCCGGGGGAGGGGCCGTGCTCCAGCTGGACATCCAGAGGAGCATCAGGGGGACCTGCAAAGCCAGTGGCAAGCAACACATGAAGACGTTTTTAATATAAATATAGAATAGAGTAATATATAAAATTGAAAACATGGTTCAAGGGTTTAAAAAGGGTTCTCTCAATGGGAATATTACTCTACAGAGAACAAGTCTAAACTCTAAACTCTAACGGGACATTAAGAAACTTAAGATGAATATACCTGAGTTCCAAGACTGTGGGCTTGAGACTAAAGCAAATTTGAATGATCATTTAGAGAAACACGAATCAAATCCAATACGACACCAATCACAAATATGCATTTAAAAGTCCTAATATCTATTCAGTAAAATGAAATGTTGTTGAGTGACATCAATGACCAAGTCCTTGCTTTGAGCTTCACACAGATTTCCAATTCTTTGAGCCTACCCTTTAATTCTGGCACAATGCTTTGTTGGCAGGGCACGGAAATATGAAACATAATGACAAAGGGCACTTTAGGATAATGAAACCCCTTTGAAGTAATGCATTCTGTGCCAAGGTGGTTTTGCTGCTTAGTAAAAGAGAGGCGAGTCAGAGCAGCACACAAGAGCAGCTCTCATGAATAAACGGATGTCCTTGTGTGGGAGGTAGACAATCAACTGATTATAAGATATCATATGAATAGAGTGCTGCAAGGGTGACGTTTTTTAGAACATCACCGAAGATAGCATCGTCCTTTACAAAAAGTCAATCAGATTTTTCATTTCATATTGGATAATTGCAGAAAACAAGATTTGTGTCAAACAAACAAGCGCTTATGATACCTTCACTTTAAGTTGAGCAGATAATATTCACACAAGAACACAATTTTCACCATTAGTAAAAATCTAACGTTATAGGCAATAACTAAACATTGGTGCATGTCTTCTACATCAGCACCAGTGAGCTAAAGGCTCTTTAGCCACTTGTTAACAACAACCTCTTTAAGACTCGTTTAGTAGCTTCAAAATTCACCACACTGACAAATATTATGTCTTAGAAAAAAAACAAGAGACAGTCTTTATTTCATGAATCTAACCAAAAATCTATTTGTATAAACACTAAAGGATATGCATTAAAATAAAGTGACTTTTAAGTGCATTTGAACTAATGCAAGCTTAGGATTTTCTAATTATATAACTGGAGCAGCTTATTTTAAACACATAATGTACTTATTACTTATATATTTCTCGCTACACTATCAGGCTGTAGTTATTATTTTTAAAAGATTATTTTTTGAAAACGTTTCATCTGCATTGAACATTTTAGGCAATTGCTCCAGTCAATCATAAAAGTTTGATATGATTTCATTTTTAATGAAGCAATGTTTGTCCTATTGGGGTCTCATATACTACGTGTTGGTGTAGTTAGCATGGCTCCCTTAGAGAATATCTGATAATCCTGACCTGCCATCAGTGTGGTGAAGGTGATGGTGGCGCTCCTGTGTTCCCGGCGCTCCACAGGTAACTCCCATGGCGTGCGGTGCGGCCGCGCCTCCACCTTGACCATGTACTGCATGCTGGGCAGGAGGTTATTGAGGCACAGCGAGCAGCAGCCAGCCTTCACCAGCTCACACTCCTCATCGTTCAAGGACACAATGTGCACATAGTTACTGTTGCTGGGCAGCCAGGACAGGTAGGAAGAGGTGGCGGTGATCCTCTCCACACGCAGCTGCGTGGGCGCCACACACACGTCCCGACCGACCAGCATGCTGCAGCGCATCTGGTCCGACGGGCCCTTCTCCGTCAGGCTCTGCACTGACACGCGGTAGGCCTTGAGGTTTATGTCCAGCCTCTCCAGCACTGCTTTGGTCTGGGCCCCGAAGGGCACGTTGAGCCGCAGCTCCTGGTCCACAAACACATTGTAACTCCACACATTGCCCCAGCCAGCCGGCACCAGCGGAGGGTCCCAGCCGATGATGATGCTCTTGGCAAGCTGCTTGATGAGGGTAAGCTTACGTGGGTAAGGCACAACGTCCACTCCCACTTCCTCCAAGTCCAGGTCCAGGCCGTTGGTGAGGGGGGCTGGGACAGCCAAGGCCAATGCTGAATCTGAGGGGGCTGAGGGGGGGGGCACGGCAGCCGGGGCAGCTGGGGCCGCGGTTCTGCCTATCTGGAGATGATGCTGGTGGCTGGCACTGTGCAGGCTGCTGTCTAGCAGCGAGTTATGGGACATGTCCCCCGTCTCTGGGTGGTGAGTGCTCATGATGTCATCGTCCGATACGCGTTCCACAAAGTTAGAGGGGACCAGCCCTCTCCGTCCGTCCATCAGCTCACCTGCAAGGGATCACATTGAACACTGAGTACCATGTCAAGACAGTAATATAAAAATGTAGATGCAACAAATGTTACATTATATTTACCTTCATAGAAGCCATCGTCATCCATGTCTCCATACATGTAGATGTATTCTCCGGCAGTGAGTGGAAGCTCCACCTCAGGGTTGTCATTGGGGCCGTCATATGGATTATAGCTGTAGAAATGAATGATTAGCAAGGAAGTTACTTTTTTTTTTAATCACACATTAGCAAACTGTTGAAACAGTGAGTCAGCTCATGATTTAGTTTACCTGTATCTTGCAATGAAGACCTGAAGTTTTGCCGCTGCTCTGCTGGTTGTGAAAGGAACCGGGGCGACGTCAATATCCAGCTCCTCCACTTCACTGGCGGTGTCCACCTGAGAACACCATGGACAGAAGATGACGTTTGTGCAAGCAACTTATATGTTTCATTTAGTTTTGATGAAACTGTTCGCTGGGCTTGCTAAGTACAAATCTGGAGTTGAAAAGTGAGTTTTTCTATTTTTATTATACTAATTATATTTGAGAACAAAAACAGTAGTCCCATGTGTTCAACGTCAATAAATGAAAAAATAAAATAGCTGTTTGTCAGAAAGTACAGGTCTGACATTCAACTGTGGAATTTATGAACTCATAACAAGTTATAACGTGCATGCACACATGTGCAAAAAAAAACAATCGTATCGAAAACATTTAATAAACATAATTCTAACATAGACTTTGACTAATGATTAAAGCATCCAATCCAGATATTAGGACTAAAAAAGACAGAACAAATGTGTCATTCTTCTCTAGCATACACTATGGGCACAGAACGTAAATCCATAAAAGAAAATGGGAATATACTGTGTAAAATATATTTGTTATATGGTGATCTAATATCAACAAGTTTGTGGAGAAACACAGTTGTACCTGAGAATAGTTTCCATAAACAGTAGTTACACGCATCACAACAGAGGGCTTGTATATTTATAGCTCCCTGGGAAAACCTTTTCAAGGATAATCACTTACAACTACTACTGTATAACCTTCACAATCCATAGCGCCAAATTAATTATCTCACTACATTTGAGCTTTATTGAAATGTGGTCAGACAAGGATAGTCTAGTTGAAAAGACCACCGACCTGTCTGTCCTGCAGAACCAGACCAAAAATAATTAATCATGGGGAATCCTCATAACCCTATGAATGAGCAGAGGGAGCTTGAGCATATTCAGCTACAGTGTATGCTCGCGTGAGATGACATGGAGGCTAAGGAGGGATTTCAATCCATTAAATCCACGCAATCAATCTGATCGTGCATAGCTTTTCGTTTTGGTAATCTTGATGAGCATTCTGCATGTCTGTGTGGAAACAAAGAAAGCAGGAGAGATGCATGCAGCGGGAGTCCTGCGTCATGACATAACCTACGACCAACACCTTACCCAGCACATGCAGGTGTTAAGGCAGCTTTCAAATGTAGTAGCCATCTTACTGGGGTTTCACAACGTTTTTTTAAGTGTTAATTCATTCCTATACACTGTTTTATAATATGAGAGGTGAAATATATTCTTACTGTAGGTTTCGGCCAATATCGCTTTACCTTGAAAGCAGCAACTATTTTTACAATAGGTTAATCATGAAATCTATTGCAAAAATGTCAGCTTCTAAATATGTGGATTTCCTGCTTTCTCCTATTTATATCCTATTAAAGTGAACATCGTTGGGATCTGACAAAACTAGACAGTACAACACATCACCTTGGACTTTGAGAAACAGGAATGGACATTTTTCACTATTTTCTGACCTTTACTCCTGATTCTGTGACACGTTACAAGTGATGCACTGTACCTCGTGAGTTGGGCTTGATTTGTGAGGGCTGAGGTGCGTGTCAGACTTGGGGGTGAGGTGCGTGGGCTCTGACTTGCTGGAGGAAGACTTGCTGACGCTGATGGTGGGCAGCTCTCGATGCTTGGTGACGGGCGAGCGCTCCACCCTGGACAGCCCTGCAGCGTGGGGGGTGGACCCGAGACGCAGCGCAGCGGCCACATCTAGTTAAAAAGGGAAAGAGGATATACATAATCCACGACTTGAATAGACAGCGCCGACCCTCACTAGTTAAACTGGTCCACGAGCGGCAAGGTGGGTCAGGTCGCTGGTTGACATGCAGGAAGGCTTAAGGTTGAACCTGGCTGATTAAACAGAGAAGGAGAAATCCCGTCTCCATCTCCATCTGTCTGAGGTCAGAGGTCTCACTACCTTGTGTCACACCAGAACTGTTAAGGGGCTTAACCAATTCACTTCTCACCTCAGCACAAGAGCGTGACCCTCATGCGCTGGTGAGTGTTACAGGCAGTGCTGGACTGTGACGGTGTGGGTGAGATAATGGGGGAGAACATGCCGTGCTTTTGTGACACATTTATAATGGGGCGGAGAGAGTACCGAGCGGAGCATTTACCCTCAGGGCAGGAGAGAGTGTCACCTCCCTCGAGACTCCAGAAGGCTATCTCGCCCAGAGACACCATATCCCATGAGCCATCAGTGCAGTCTAAACACATATGAAGAGTGTAAGGAAAGAGAGGTTGAAGACATTTGTGGGATGGATACACTAAGAAAGATATAGATGATTTTTGCACTAGTGCTTTTATTTTTTGGGGAAGTGTGGCTGGTATTACAATATTATAGATTTCTAAGAGGGAAGGGACATTTGAAATGCCTAGGCCTTTATTTCACAGCTGAGATTAAGCTCAGTTTGTATTTGTGATGCTTAAAAGAGAAACACGGGTTAAAAAACATCCCATGTGACGTTACTGTTTAAGGGGAAACTACACATTTACCAAAACTCTACCTCTAATGAAAGTTAAAAAAGTGATTTGGATGATTTGAATACATTCTGTCTTTAAGTGGACTGACGGTCTATCGAGATTCCTAAGGTACTGTATGCTTTGTTCCAGGGGACAATTATCCTTTAAATGTAGATTTCCTTTGGAATTGAATGAATCAAGTAACACCAACAAAGTGTATCCACGATGACATTACAATTATGGTTAGACAATGTCTTGAACTGTATCATTATCTTGATACAAGACTGAAAACATGAGAATACTTTATTTGTTGTCCTGAAGATCAGGTGACAGTGTAACATTAAAAGCACCACTGTGTATTTGCAAATTCACCAAAACTCATTAATTTACCACAAACATTTTGCTATTATGTTATAGCAGGTGCACATTTCGTTTTTTAATTAAATAATCCAAAGCAATGCATTTGTCTCACCAGTTCAGTAAGAGAAACAATCTGTATTGTTTAAATATAAACTCTAATGTACAGCCGATAACAGGAAGGAATAACTAACAGTCTCTCTAAACACTACTGTACTACTGTATCATGTGTGAGTACATATCACGGTGGTGTGGCTCACCTCGCTCCGAGGTCAGGCCCACCCCGTTGGTCAGAACCGAGAGGCTGGCGTTGTTGAAGAGGCTAGCGCTGGCCAGGTCCGCCTTCGAAGCCTGGAGTCGAAACTTCTCCAACTCATGGGACAGCAGGCCGAACTGTTCGCTCTGGCTGCGACATTTATCCTCCAGGTCTCGTACCTTGGACTGCACATACAGCGTGAAAACAGTTTACAAACAATGTACTTCAAATGGGAAAATCAATACATTTAAGGGCAACGGTGTGAAGAATTGTTAGCATTTACTGCGCCTTTTTATAAACATGGAACATGATTTGCTTTTGTGCACATTTATGATTATTTTGGTAGATGGATCACATTGGCAGCTTAACATTTACTTTTACGTGCTGCTAATGTAAGATATCAATAATACATTTGAAAAACAAGCACTGCAATATATTGTTAGATTTTTGTCAGTGTTGCATTTGCTAGAAGCTTCAAACACAAACAGCAGAGGAATACAGGTTTAGATGAAAGGGGAAAAAGGCGCGATGTCTTTAGCTAAGATGGGGAAACAAGAGTAAAAGTCATTTGGAGGGAGGTGCATATATAGGTTATGAGAAGTTAAAGTTGCCGCTTCTGTTTTCATTCACTTTAACAAAGCCAGTTTACAGCAGGGTTATTTATCAGGAGTTTGTCTCAGCTCTACTGAGTTTCTATATGAGTCCGATTTCACTTCAGGTTGCGGTGGCAGTTTCCTGGCAGGCTCATCAGACAGAAGCCTCTGCACGAAACTGAGTGAACAACATTTCCTGTTAGCTGTCACCTACGCAGAAAAACCTAGTGTGACAGTCAGTTGTTATGTAGCTACACTGAACTGAAGTGGAACTGCAACACAGAGGGAAATCAAATCCTCAAATAAATCCTCAACTAACACAGGAAGTCCACTAAGAAGATCAAATAACAATTTTAACCTAAGAATAAGTGTTGATACACCGTCATCTGTGAATTACCTTATTAACACATACTAGCATTACATGTGGCCACAAGGAGCATAAATAAAAAACGAATTTACTAATGTACAGAGTTAAATACACATATAGGGGTTTGGTGGTTCTATCTACAGGGGCTAAGGGAGGTTTTTATGGCAGGAAGTTAATCATTTGGCCAAGCAACAGTACCTGCATGCAGTCCAGTGTACTCTGGTTAGCAAAAAGGTCACACAAAAAAGGAAAACAAAAGTAAACATGCTTGTACAAAATATATATAAGAAAAGTGAATACACAGCAGTCTGAATCCAGGTAGGCAAGAAAATCCTGTATCACTAGAGTGCGTCTCGGCCCTCAGCAGCCAACGCCTGCCTTTGGAATTAATTAGGATATTCTGTTAAATGTAAAAAGGCAGCATGTACATAGCTCTTGAGAGCAAATGAGACTTTCTCCTGTGCTGCTTTGGGGTTTAAATAGCGACAGCAAGTGAGAGAAAAAAAGCAAGAGGAAGGAAATAAGCGTTTAAAAAAACTGGAGCAACTATACTCTACCAGCTCCCTCTGCAACACAAGCTGCGTCAATTCCTAAAATAAAATACACTTATTTTAGCAAAATGTGTGGAGAACAGAGCACAATGTATAGTAGTTAACTGGGGGAGGACTTTTTGGTGCTTTTTTCATTATTTGAAATCAGCAGCCAATCATACAGACGGGGACTTCCACTGTCATCAAATGTCTGCTTTCATTTTGAATTTACACACACTGAGAGCGAGTATAAACGTCACACAGTGGTGGAGCAGCCATCTGTTCAAACGGTTTTTCAGGGCCATGAGTGGAACAAAAATACAAGTATGAGTATTTTCTGCAACAGCTTCTCTGCCAGGTGTTCAAATAAGGAAACATGGTGCTGCAGGTTCATGCTGATTCAGTGGAAATGAGATGTATTTTGTCTATTAAACCCTGGGAGATAATTAAATATGTATACTTGTTTTACTTGGCGTAAGGGAGATAAGAAACACCTCCTTCAATAATTAATTGAGACAGAAATTCGCTAGTGTATGAGACAACTACTGAGGAAGTCTCAAATATCTTCTCAAAGTCTTTTGTGTCTGACACCATTGATTTTTGTTTTAGCAAGTCATTTTACGTTCTCGAAAGCAACTCTGAGCTTATAAAAATACTACACTGTGAAGATATAATGTGTTTGGTGTTACACAGACTTACCTCCAGCATCTGAACAACTCCTTCATGCTCCCTCTTGGCGTATAACTGAGCCTGAGGATAAATAAAAGGCATTGTAGTCCCTTTATTGTTGTTTGCTCATAAAATTCTCAAGCTCGGTTGACACCTCAGGTTTTATTGGTGCCCAAAGGTTGCCTCCTGCTGGCTGAAGCCAATCATTCCCCAAAAAATGAGCTTCCTAAGGGTTCGATTCTAGCTAGAAAATTAATAAAATGCATAAATTGTACACAAGGCTGTGGTTCTTACCCGCTGTAACCGTTTGATTTCATCCTGTTTGAACTTAAGGATAGCCAGTGCCTGATCATGTTCCAATTCCAGCTGCTGCCTTCGCTCGGCGACCTCACGCATATGCTGTTCAGAAAGAGAACAAATATCAGAAGGCCATTGTTTTCAGCGGGGGATAAAGCTGTATCTGAGCCCAGCAGTACCTTTAGGACCTGCTCTAGGTTCTCCAGTTTGGCACGGAGTCTCTGGTTCTCCTCGAGAACTGAATTGTGTTGAGCGGTCACTTCAGAGAGATCTTCCCTCAGCTCCTCATTCTCAGCCCGAGTCTGGCAAACAGGAGAAAGGAGAATTATGTCAGAATGATATTATTGACAATATTATTTTACATTTGACTGCCACACTAGTATGGACTGAAAAGTCAGAACACTTGTCCTAGGTGGGTGCTTTCTCATAATGTCAATGCACGTGCAGATCTTCTCATTTCCTTTTAAGAGCTTGTCTGAGCAGGTAGACCCTTACCTGGTCGAGCAGCAGTGCCTTCCTCCTGAGGAGATCTGCCTCCTCCTTTAGTCGCTCATTTTTGCCTCGCTCATCCTCAAGCTGGCTCTCCTGTTACCAAAACAAAACAAAAAGGTTCAGATAAAACTAAGACAAGCCATGTCTTTAAACCCATCCTTATGTCCACTATGATAGGACTGTGGCGAACAGTTCCAAACCTCATTTATAACATCAAATTGTAAATTGACCTGTTAAAGCATTTTTTTTCATTCTGTGTAAGCCTATTATTGCTGCACATTTACACATAAAGATCAGACCACACTTATATTTTCAGAATTATACTCTCTACAAAATGATTTCAGTGGTGGTGGCGAAGGATTGTTTGCGACTTCCGAAACATTTAAAATACTAACTCTAGAGTGTTCTCCAAAAGTCAAAATGTATTAAAAAAGGATAGATATAATAATTTCCGAAAATAACATATTTTAACATAACTAAACAACCTGCTTCAATCTATATTTGTTGGCGGTGAATCATTTTAAAAAAAACTTTCTTTTAAGGTGATAACATCTTAAAATATGACGAAAGACATTGCAATCTTCTAAATAAAAGCTTTTAATTGAAAAATAATTGCAGCGCTCCACCTAGGTGATGTTCAGTGGCAAAGGAAAAGCAATTATTGGAGCAAAAAGTTCTCTTACCAAATCCAGACATCTCTTCTGTCGCTTCTTTACTTCATGCTCAAGGTTTTCACATTCTTTTCTCTTCTTGCTCAGCTCACTTTCCTGCATCGACAATAACAACAAAGCAAGGAGAGTTACTCTGAATCCTAATCTCTACAAGGTTTTAAACTGCACAGACTGCGGAACAAAGGGCAGAAGAGTAGAGTCAAACCATGAACAACAACATGTAGAATATTAAATGATTTCTTTTTACGTTTTGCAATGCTGTTTACATTGGCTTTAGCTTCCATATTGACCTCAGGCTTGATGGCAATTAGGCAATACAAAGCTTAGCATGCTTTAATTATTCTAAATGCAGCTTACATGCCAGGACCAGCATAGAAGAAATCAGCTTATTTCAGACAGCAACCGGACCTCCAACCATTATTACAGCTGTGACTGTGTGTGGGGGGGAGGGGGGGGGGGGGGGCTATAGAGGAGACTACCGGCTAATTGTAGGCTACTAGCAGAGATAATGTCCCAGTGATGGCACAGGAGGACTGTAATGATAATTACACTGGAATCTGTGATCTGATTTGCTTGATTGTGCAATAAAAAAGCCTGAATAACGTATATCATAGTGTTGTTCAGTCAAATCAGTGCTGTGAAGTAAATGGACCACTGATTGGAACTTTAATGTTCTGCCAGCTGTTTCACAATTACAACTGTTTAACTCAACTTTTGGTTTTCAGGTTCTTCGGCTGCTCATAACTACATTCTGTAAACGCAACAAGGACTGCAGGAAGCGTGTGTAAAACAAACAATTTCAATCGTTTTTGAGTAGATAGAACTTTGCATTTGATATAACTTTTACAGTTTCTGAAGGCTAAATACAATGATCGGTCTGCATTATATATTGTTCTTTCAAATGTTCAATCAAACAAACCTAATAGGCTAGAACGAATAATGCAGAACGAATGTGGATATAACTCTTTTTCAAATTTTTCTTTATACATTTTCTTATTTAAATAATAATCCAAAATGTAAAAAAAAACCGCAAAGATAAAAATATGTTCCAAGTTAAAATAATTCACATTACTCCTTGTTCAGCTATAATCTGTGCCCTTTAGTTTCAAATGTATTGATGCACAGTATTAAACTAACTTATATTATGTACATGCTCACTCCCTTCATAATTATGCACATTTTAATTACGAGTTCATTAAAATGAGACAGCTGTGTGTGCAGAAATAATTCGGTTGACAGGAGTGCATCTGCAGAATATTTAGGACATCTTACAATCAGAACACTTCGCTTACAGCTTTTTAAAAGGCTACTGACACATCAGTATAAGCGCTGAGGGTAGTGCCGATACAAATTGCATGTGCTCTACTCAGTACTCATCCTGACAAAGACTGTCAACACAAAGCTGAGAGGGAATATGTTCCATTTAAGCCACGAGGCCCACTTGGAATCAGCAAGGGCAATGTGCTACTCTTCTGTTTCCAGGGGACAAGATCAAAATAATCCCAGCGTTGCATAACAGATCGGACTGTAGTTTCCTTCAGTGGCAGTCAGCTCAGCCGCAGCACTGAATTCAAGCCTTAGTTTCACATGCAAAGTTAATAGCTAGAAACATGCATTAAGGCACAATGTGCAGTTATTTCTGCTCAGAGGAGTGTAGGACTTAGAAATGACTTGTAAGAAAAAGTGTACATTTTAAAAGCCAACAAGCAATAACCAGAATTGATGCATTCTGTTACAATATCATCCGAGTTTGGTGCTAAATGCTCTCACCAGAAACTGTAGGTGCTGCTCCTCTGTGTGCTCCTCCTGATGGGAGGGGGTCGGGCTAAGGCCCGTTTGGGGCGTTACTCGCAGCCCCGACTCCTCCTCCTCTCCGGGAGTCTTCTCACACCTGGATGGAGCTTCATCTAACACCACACATGGGGTCTCTCCTACAACCTGGAGGGGACACAAACAACATCCAGTAAGTCAAATGTACCGCCATCATCTGTAAAGGCGAGAACCAAGATATTAAAAAAAGGAAAAATTGTAATCGTAATGATGTTTAACGCATTATCATTCAAGGGCTCATATGAATGTAATTCTTGTGCGTGTTTCTACGATTGTCCAGCAACTTGAGCAATTAGTATGCCTGCACAACCCCCTGCAGTGCTGAACCTGAACCTGTTCAGATAACCCAATTACTTGGCTAGGTTTACGAAAATAAGTTTTTGATTAAAATAGGCATATATGGGCCGCCATATAGTTCACCTGTTAGAGCTGGCGGCCCATGCGGAGGACCCAGGTCAAGCCAGGAACCATGTCATCTCCAATAAAGGCTAATCTGGCCCAAAAAATCCTTAAAAATAAATAAATAGGTATATCTTTGTAATTGCTGAAGTTTAAGCAATAAAACTACTTTATTTTAACCTCAAACTACTTTGGGTTAATATAGCTACGAAAATGGCATTAGGCAAGGCAAGGCAAGGCAATGTATTTGTATAGCACAATTCATACAGTGATGCAATTCAAAGTGCTTTACAGGATCAAACAGAGAAAACACAATACATTGAGAAGAAATACAAAAACACACAAAATAATTAAAAGAAAGAAAACCATGTTTAACAGTTCGAAAAATTGAACATTTACATTTTAAAAGCCATGTTAAAAATAAATGTTTTTAGACTTGATTTAAATGATTCTAAAGTGCTAGCCATTCTCAGATGTTCTGGGAAATTATGTGACAAATTAAACATGAACTTCTGGTTTGGATTAAAAATGACAATGTTTAAACTACTTGCTTGTAAAGGAAATACAACTACTTGGATTTGTTTACTCAAAGATTGTGTTTTGGATTAAAATAAGTATGTTTGAACTACTTGCTTAAGTTTAGGCAAGAAAACCACAAAGTTCACAAAAATATTGTAGATTGAGTTAAAATAACTGCGGAAATGGCGTAACGTAAGTCACATCACAATGTAAACGTTAACTTCTGCTTTCTTTTGGGACACGAACAGTGGTCTCCTGGTCTTACTACATGGGCTTTACTGTTATATATACTACAGTATGTTGCCTGTTTTGGTTTTTATGAAAACGTGGGTTAGACATAAATGTATTACGTGGATTATATACAGTTCATAATAATTCCATTGTTACATACAGTCCGAAAAAAATGTGGGTAACTTTCATTCGAGTTCATTGCGCGGCTAAGTTATATACGCATTCATTATGTAGGTAATATTCAGTATGAATACATTTCATGGGTTACTTACATACAAATGAATTACGTGGATTATTTACGAACAGATTAATTATGTGGGTTATTTACGAACAGATTAATTATGTGGGTTATTTAAATACAAATAAATGATGTGGGTTACTTTCAAATAATATAGTATGACTAGGTATAGTAGGTATAACTACGAACACTGTACAAGAGCAACCTGGGTTGTTATATTGTACAGTAACAATCAACATTAAACGCCCCACACAGTGAGGGATTAGCAGCAAGCCTCCTTCCCAGTTGTCCAACTAAAATCAAAGAATAATCCGGGGGGAATCCCTGCAGCCTGCGACAGGACTCACACACATTAGCAGGGAAGCCTGTTCTTTCTAATTAGGCAGCAGTGCAGTGACCTGAATGTTTCACAGTGGCTGTTTTCTTTGCTGTTCATTTTAAAAAGTTGTATGATTTGTCTTACTTGGATCCAGGTGGTGGACATTGGCTGACATTGGTTAAGGGTTAAGAGTGGGGAATCAGTATCTAAATTTAGAGCAAACCTACTTATGCTCAAAGTAGAACTGTGCTAGTGCAGCCAAAGCCATGACCCAATAACAGGATCAAAGGCGCGGTGTCACGAGCTGGGGAGGGGATATCTCCTTTACAACCTGCTTACTCTCAAATTGTTAGTCACTCAAAGACCTCTCAGTCCAGACTACAGCATTTCCATGGAGATACTCATATGTACGGATCATTTTATTGTATGTGTATCACTTATATGTCATTAGTTTTTTCTAATCCATTATGTCAATGAGGGTCAGAAGTTCGTTCGCCATCCCCCACTGCATTCAACATGTCCAAGATATTTAACCCCAAATTCCTCCCGGAGGCATGTCTAAGCTTTTGAAGTGTAGGTAAGTCACATTGGATGAAAGCACAAGCTAAATAACATGGAATACAATACTACGGAGAGTAAAGAAGGCAAATATTAACGAAATAAATGAGTGAGGTTAAGTGCTACAGGAGCTTATCGATGTTTCCAGTGGATGGTGAATCCTACTGTTTTAAAAATATAATACACAATAAAAAAAAGCAAAACATTTAGCAAATGTAACAAAAGTATTGTATTTCTTTGATATGGTAGCAATTAGCTGCAATGTATTTTTAATTTTTTTGAAAAAAAGACTTATTTTGAAAGTAATTCCATTTACCAACTTTCATATGATGATAATACCATTGAGAGAAAGAATATAAACAAATTTGAGCAAAGGGAAAACCAAGTATTGGATTGTGGTTCCTGTGGTTGCCATCAACTTTCTAACAAATTAAAATAGGGACAGCAAATAGCAGCCCATATCTATAAATGTTAAATATATGTTGCACTAGATATTTTGAGAAAAGATTCCTCTTACATTCAAAACTGGAACTGCGCTACCACAATTTGAAAGGGAGAGAACGGAAGCAACCACTGAAAAAACACACACACACACACACACACACACACACACACACACACACCTTGACTCAACCTTAAGTCCCCTTTCCAAGCCTCAAGGATCCTTTTAAGGACATTCTGCCACCATCACCTTATTTAATGGATATTCAATGATTCCTTTTGAATACAACAAACATTTGAATGGAACGAAAGCCAGTGGAAGAACAAACCACTCAGCTCTTTTATTAGCAATGCCACTTAGTCACTTCAAGATGCAGTTTCCCTTTTATGTGTATTGTGTGAATTGTATGTTGTAATGTGTATGGCGAGTATTTTCCAGTGCCAAAGACACATTTCCATTTTATGTACATGTATTGAACAATAAAGTATTCTGAATCTAAATATATTTTTTGGGATCTGTGAAGAGCATGACAACAGCTGCACTAATGCTATTTTTTATACCAAGAATCAGTGTGGACACGTTGACCCTTGAATTTTCAAACTACCAAGAACTTTATATAACATTTGAATTATTAAGATGATGTATAACTGATTTAGAAGTTCTCTGCCACACGGCAATGACTTTAAAAGTTAGTATTTAGGCCTGATTGGTGTGATATAATACTATATATACCAAGATAAAGTTCCCAGCACCCTATCACTCTTCCTTATTATCACAATAGTTCTACTTCTGGCAGCATGAGAATCAGGGGAACGTTTTCCTGTCTCCACAGGATAAATATGTTTACAGATACAGAAGATCCCAACAAGCGGTCCTTATGACCCACAGTGACTGTTGAGCCCCAAATGAGTGTCTGTGGCGTTAAGCGAGTCTGTCCCCAGTTTATCTTTTGGCTAGGTGACCAGATGGTGTTAGTAGTGGTGACGAAAGGCCGGCAGGAGGCACTAATACCATTGGCCCCTGTACAAAAAACAGTGCACAGCCATGAGGGCTTTAAAAAAAACACTGCTGACTTTTCTGTTGCTAATTTCTTTTGGTGGTCATTAAGATCCCGTCACATCAATCATACGTGCCCGGCAATCCCACGTTTGTATTTCGGCAGCCGCGGTTAAACCTGTCTTCTTGGGATTCTTAATTAGCTTGTAGCATGTCACACCTATTGAGTGGGCTGGCTTAAGTGTGTGGAGCAAACTGCAGTGATCTGGCAGGCTTTTGCCAATGTAGTGACACAAAAGTGGTGGCAAAGGTGAAACCCTACGTCAATTTGAACACACCTCATCCTTTTGAATTATTATTGTTCTACTTTTTGCAGCTCTTCTTTACGTCGTTACTTGTGTCCTTTCCATACCTTTCAGTGACAACATATTATTAAGTATGATTTGTATTCCTATTGGTTTACAAACCTTTAAAGAGGAGCAATCCTTTTTGAAAAAGAAACGTTGGTTCACAAAGCAAATCTAATCAGGATTTAGGTGACGGGTGATATCAAGGTTGTGACGGATGAACACAGGGCAAATATAACATAATCCCTCATTTATAAAATATCAGGAGGAATAAAAGGAACTGTCAGAGAGCTTTAGGCCAGAGCTTTTATGAAAATAGGTTTATGTGGCAACACTTTGACCAAACAAAAGTTAGTGTGGCCAAAAGGCACTTCATGTTTTAGAAAATGACTTAGTGCTGTGTTTAATTCTCTTTCTTCATTAGGACACTAATGATAAAAAGATCAATTGAGTGAAATTGAGCATAATCTGAAATACAAAAGCTAACAGACCAGGTGTTAAAGGAGTAGTGCCCAAATTCATGTGAATTTGCAATTGTATAGTTCCTTTTCTGGGAAGATCTGATTTAAATTCTGTTTAATTAATTAATTTAATTTTTTTAAATTTAGATCTGAGAATCACATATTCAGGCATTCTTATGGTTTTTACAATGAGTTCTCAATTAGTATTCATTCCATTTCTTTTCACAATTTGCGTCCAAGAAGATAATATATTTAAAAATATTCAGCAAGAAAAATACCAAATTATCTTTTTCAATCACTAGAAACAGCAAAGAAAGGAATCAATAGCTGAGTCAATCCTACCACTAAACAGGGACAAAGCCTATTACTGTAGCTTCACTACTTTCATCAATTCAAGAATATTATATATATATATATTAAAATGTGGGGGAAAGAGTAAATCCTGTCAGATTAGAATCAGTACCCACAGGACAACTATACAATATATGTAATAGACGTTGACCAGTATATATGCGAAGAGTTTGTGCTTTCGTTGCCCTTAAACAGTTCAAAACACTACATATATAACCAGCTATAATACATACAAAAACTAGAAGCATTAATATAAAGATTCACAATATCCAAACAGTTATAATAAAATATACAATTGTTTAATTGAACATGTTTTAATATTTGTATATATATTTAGAAGAGTAGTAATAAAATAAGTGTACAGCTGGTTCCTGGTCTCATCTCAAACTAACACATCAAGCCATACTAACATATTATGAAATAGTTATATACTATGTGAATGTATTAATGGTGTCCATGTTGGTCTTACAATAAGTATGAATTATCAACTAGTCAATGTCATGTGTGGTCGAATCAAAAATATCAGCTTCAAATACATACAGTATATCAATCTAAATATCAGTTCCTGCTTTCAAAAGATAATTATGACATTTCACCAATTTTAAAATGTGATGATTACCACATACTGAGATATTTGTGACAATATCTGACCAGATTGTTTTTACTTTGCTTTACACACAAATATAAATAATGACAATTTCTACAGCATGGGGCATTTAAACATGCTGTGCAGACACGCTTCGTAATGTTGCTGAAGCCACTGGAGTCAAATTAAATATAATCTGGTAGGACAAAACCTGCTTGCATGTGAAAATGTTCATATAGTATTTGACACTGCAATTAAGTACATTGTTAGCTATCCTTAACTTCAATATTATGTTTCCTGGCAGGCAAACTTGCACATAAATACAGATGTGATTATTATTTGTTTTTAACCTGAATTGGCTCCAATTTATCAGTAAATATAACTTATACATTTCATTTTCTTTTATAACATGTATGACATTAAAAGAAGTGCATGTGATCTTTAAAATCTAACAAGCCTGTACCTGATTGCTATGCATTCAAGCATTGAGTGAGTCAGGCTTATACACAAAATAAATGTGAATGGCAGACATTTGCAGACTTTACACTGCACTTAAGTTAACTGTTGATGATACTATTTATTTATAGACCCTTAATGGTTGTTTATTTTACCCTTTAAATTCATTGCTAACTTTCAATGTGGTTCCTTATTGAAAAAACTTGAATTATTAGTTTCTGTTGCTGGTGCAGTTGTTTCACCTGAGCTTGAAAAATACTTCTACTACATTCTACACAATAAACAAATATGCCATGAAGTAAATAAGATAAGACACAAATAAACTATAGAACAGAATGCATTAGGAACCGTCGGAGTAATGATGCAGGGGGAGGGAGTTCAACAGGAAACAGTTTGAAGTCATGGCTTTGACGGCTTCTTGAAAGGATGTCAATATTATTATGTCATTGATTGTTTACTCTGGGGAATTTTAAAATCCTCCAGTTTCTTTTAATGTTTGATTTTTCAGCTTTTTACTATAGTATGTATTTTCCTGATTTATTTTTCTATTCTATGCTATATTGACAATAAGGTATTTTCCTCAATATACTTCTGAGTTCATTAAGAGGTCGTTTGAATGAATGAAACTTGAAGAACAGTTCTCGCTTGATGTCATGTTCTGCTCACATCCCATCACCTGATGGCTGGTATTATGGATATACTGGGTCATGGCATAAAGGAAAATATATCAGAATATATCAACGGAGAACACGAGTACTTCTATATACTTCGAAAATATAGAAATCAGAAACGTCTTCTCCTGTTTCCGTACTTCCATGCACTTTGCAAACGGACATGTTTAATACGACATGATGAACTATACTCCTTTTAAAATTGAAATGTTTTGAAACGTTGCTGCTGGCTTTTCAGTCACAGTAGAACAAGAACTTCACATGTCACTCCAAAAGTAAATTGGATGTAGAGGGTATGGCAAAACTAGTCTAAAGATTGTGCATTCAGAAAAACATTCAAATTATAAAATACATGAAGTCAATACTGACATTTTAAAGAATGTGTGAAGTTATATGAAACATTATCAATGAATGGCCAGATGAAGGATGCAGCCGTGTCTAACATATATCCTCACAGGCAATTTGAATGTTACGGTAGCTTCGATCCTAGATCAAATCCTCCTGTAACTGAGGCTCGCCTCTACGTGCACTTTGCGTCACACAGCGAGGTGCCATTGTGTACACCTCACACTGATGTGGTCCATGTATACTAGAGGATCAAGTACACCTTGGGCCCATGCGTACTAAAGCAGGGTCAGATCCCATTCGGCAGGCCCTGAATGCCATAAGCACATTGGTGTAATCCCTGCAGACTACTGAAACGGGTAACTGGATCACTTCTTTTAAAAGCACCTTAATGGATTGGCCTGGCCGTTGATTTTCTTTTTAATACGTAGCATATCGATGTCCACCAATCAAACGCTCTACCACCCTGTCACTAAGTCCCCCCCATCTAAATTCTGCATCTGGAAGCTCCAAAATATGACAGTTATAAAACCGTGTTTCTGACTGGCTGCCCTTCAATAGGCCTAATGCATGTCGCTTCTTTCTCATTTGTAAGGAAGTAGCATGCCATTACAGGCATGGCTGCAATTTAGCAGAGGATTTACTGAAATGAACATAGAAAAACAGCAACTATGAGACCTAGAAGAAAAATCCTGCAAACAGCTGCAAGTGGTTTTTCTTAAACTTACATGTAACAGTTATAATCTTGCAGAATAAGATGCTGTTTTGAATATCTAACACAAATGATCGCTCCCGATTTGTCATGTGACTGATTAGTTTTCAGGGTTAAGTCTGAACTTTGAGTTCTGCAGGCTAACGTCCAAGCAGGCACATACGAGGTTAGTAAACGAGAAGTACAGCGGGAACGGAGACCGACACACGGAGATGACAAAACTCAGAAGATGACCTACCCCTTTGGTGTGATCTGTGCCAACGTCAAGGCGTCCCTTGGCCTGCTAGTTATCCAGAGCAGGGCGAGATAGCAAAGTCTTTAGTGCGACTGGAGTCTTACCTACCATGCAAAACCCTCTCACCGCTGCCACAGCAACAGAGAGCGGATTACTGGACTGTACCATTCTGTTGTTAGAGGGGATTAGAGTTCACACAACATGGCCCCTTTCTGAGTGTGCGCGTCCCACAAACGGGGGAGATTACCACAATCGGCATTCTCATTTGAGCTTCACAGGCAGAAAATGTACTCTACTCCACAGTGAGGACATTTTTGTATCTCCATAAAAGAGATGTATGCCTTTAGGGTGATCAAGACTGGTTCTAACGCACATAAATGATGCCTTTAAGAATGTCACTATTTGAATGATATGTCACTGTTAGATGTCATATGTTCAGTGGCGTGACAAACTAAATGTTTCAATTATTGTAATGTAATTCCTGCAATACATTACATATTTAAATATTTAAGGCGTAAAGTATGTGCATTTTAGCTTTTTTGCCCTGAGACTGATCAGCACATCACTTCCCAAGTAAATTAATGTTTCTAAGAAGTGAGAAGCGAGGAGATGAGTATTAAATGCAGAGGGGATGGGAGTGTGTGACTTCTGTATCTTTGATCAGGCCCAAGTTCAAGGCAGGGAATCCTCTCATTATGGCTCGTGGCAGATTAGTATCGAGTCCAACGACAAGCCATTATGTAACACTGCGAACCAGCATGCATGCCAACGTAAATGTATACTGGACTTGGGAAAAACTCAGTGTGCATGACCAAGGGGCAAATAATTCAAACCATACTGCAGTGCAAATACCGTTTACAACCCTAGGTGTAAAACATTATCTGGTGTGTGCTGCTTTTCATCACACACTTAACTGCAAGTAAAACGAACAGCATCATTGTAGCCGTTTAAAAAAAAACGTAACATCCCAAATTAATATATAGAACTCTGCACAAATGTCTATATCCAAACTACAGCTTAGTATATTCTTTTGCATCTATTTCCATATTTGTTTATTACTTATAAAAGGGCTTGTGGCTCTATATACAAGAAATAAATAGAAAATGTGCAACATCCAGAAGCACAATATGCAAGTTATCCTACAGTTTTTTGTATATTGTATTAGTGTTGGACATGTGTTAATACACCGTCAGTATTTATACTTAATTTGGTTGGAAGACATTAAAGGAATTCTATTGATTTCAGCATTTCTTAGTTTGCATAGACAAGGCCCTCTAATTCAAATCCCTTATTACATGTTACTTGTTATGTTGGTCTTATACCAACAGGGGTAAGGGTAGCCTTGATCTGAGGGGGTGCTTTTACCTTATCTTCCTCATCTTCTTTCTTGTCTTCCTCCTCCTCTTCTTCCTGGATCCTCCCACACTTCGCCGGGCCGCCAAGGTCGGGACTGTGGTCGTGCTGCTGCCCAGATGATGTGACGGACAGCTGCCTCTGGAGCCGCAGTACCTCCCTCTGAGACTCCCTGAGAAGCCTCTCGAATTCCACTCGGCCAGATGGAAGAGGGGAGCCCTGCACAGACACAGACGTATGCATCAAAGATAGACAGGAACGTTGTCAAGTCATCACAATATTGGTACCGTAGCATCCGGCAAAGGCCACCAGATTCAGGCACTATTTGTCCCAGAGGCCATTAGACTGTTAAACTCCTTAGCTCTTTGAACCACTCACATGCTGTTTGTTTATAATACACTGTTTATTTGTACATCCTTTTTATTCCACATATGTACATATTTATATATTGTAAAAGTAACCAGTATTTATTCAACTCTACAGTATTTAATTTGAAAGTTAGGTATGTTCTATCGTAAACGACCTTGTGTAAATATTTTCTTATTCATGCTACTTGCTTGCACTGTTATGTTTGTTGCACTGTTTTATTTGTTTTGTTAAGTAGTTAAGACTATTGCTCTTGCAATTTAGAACTGATTTCACAACACTCTAAGATTGTGTTTAATAGATACATAGATTTAAAACAAATGCAATAAATGAAAACGGTAGTAGATAGAACAGTCAGAGGGATATAACAATAACATAGCTTAAAGCAGCAGTAAAACTGATTCTAGGTCTTAGACATCATCATGCAGACTTTATATCTAAATGTTCCCTCTCAAGTTGAGAATACTCCTTCATCTGCCCTCCACCTTGTCCTCATTACTTGGTGAGAATCTGGGACGTCCCACACAGACACTCTCACTAGATCAATAGCTAGCTTACCCTGGGAGACCCTGCATTATGAAACCCAGCAGATGTTCACATTCAGGAGAATGAGCTCTTAAGTCAGTGGAGCAGTAATTAAAAACAGGCACTTCGAAGGCAGCCTATTCCTGCACTGTCATCGAGTCATCCGCAGTGACGCAGCCCCAGTAATACGGGCTTAGGAGGGAGTTAGGAGCAGAAGGAGTACCCGTGGTGTCCAGCAGAGGGCGAGCTTGTGGCAGGGATGAGGAGTGGGGTATATGAAACAAGGCAAAAAACTTGGAAGAACCATAAAGTTATCTCAGCTTTGTTTTTGTTTACTGTGGTGGAGGAAAAATCCAGAACCTCTACTGTACAGTGTGTTACTTTTAGTAACACATCTGGTTACTTTTAGTAACACACTGTACAAATGCAAGTACAAGTCCTGCATGGGAAATATTACTAAAGGAAAAGTTTGTAAGTATATTCAGGAACATGTATTTCATTTTTCAAAAGTATCAGACGAGGAAAAAAAAGTCCTCTGTGAATGCCTAACTATTAAATATAATATTTCTTGAATTTATGTAAAGGCACGAGTTCACTCACTTTTCTATAACGATTACCTAATGATTATTTTCATTTTGGATTTATTTAATTGCTTGGTATGTAAAAAAGTCAAAAATATTGTCACAAATGACACAGCCACCCAAACATTTTTTGTTACAGTACAAACCTTAACATAACAAATGTTTAAAGTTTAAATTATTAAAATGTTGGAACATGATGTGTTTTTGTTAGAAAAAGGATGTTTTATGTTTAGTAACTAAAACTGCGAGATAAATGTAGTGTAGTAAAAAGTACAATATTCCCCTCGGAGATGTAGTGGTGTAGAAGTAAAAGTACCTCAAAATGTAACTTTAGTAAGGTTAATGTACTTAGTTACACTCCACCTCTGTGGCCCAAAGTGCTTCACATAGAAAAGGAGAGCATATGTCTTTACCATGAGTCCAAATCAGTGAGCCCCTCTCAGTTAAAGAGAGGCTGTGTGATAAATACCTTGGTGCTGCCCAGCCGTGACTCCAGCTCTCTGCACTCCTCCTGCAGAGAGGCGATTTCTTTGTCTTTAGACAGCAGAGCGTCGGCGTGCTGGGCCAGGTCCCGGGCCCGCTGACGGGCGAACGCCCTCTTGTACTGTTCCACTGACCCGGGTCTCATAAGCGACGGGGAGTTCACCTGAACAAAAGCAACAAGGAAATACGTCTTTGAATCACCAGACGGGATTTCCTAGAGGAAGAAACTTTTCCTCTTTCAAAGAAAAAGTGTATCATTTTACTCAGTAGATATCTGGTATAGGTAGAGCAGAGGTACTTGTATGTTCCTTCTGAATAACAGAGGCGTGTCCACCACTGTAGGTATTTTACTATCTGTGGGTCAGTCTCTCATAATAAAAGCCGACTTTTAAGTTAATCAAGCCTCACAAGTCTTTCTTTTTTTGGTGTAGATTTATCAGAGCTGCATTGCTGTGCCCTTCAGTGAGCAGCAGGAGGTGAGCGGGGGAGGGGAGAGGTCCCTCCCTCAGTCTGGTGAACAGGTGCAATGTGAAAACAAACCAGTGACCGAAGCATCCCAGACAGAGAGGTAGCCCCTACTGCTCTTCAGGAGAGATAGAGGCTCTTCCACATCAAGAGTAAATACTACATCCAACTTCAAAGGGTGACACCTTGCATGCATGCAGCTTATCCTTAAATTAAAATGACAAATCATCAACCTAATTATTTACAATTTCACCAACAATGAGTGAGCTGTGGAAAGATACATTATAGTTATTATAGTATTTTTTATATTACAATTTTAGAAAAAGGTTGAATTTTTGCAAATAAATATGATCTTTCAGTCAAAGTTATTCTCGTTATCAAAAATAAAAATCTCCCCCTTCTTCCTTTCCCCCTAATTTCAGCCCCTGGTGGATATTATCTCAGGAAACCTCCTAGTTCCTCCATCCATTCTAGTGATGCATTAAATATTTAATAGGGAGCTGGTATTTTTTCAACAAGGCTCACATTCATCACATGCTGAACTATTCCATTCAACTCATTACCGGACATTATGGTGATGTGGTTATTTGGATGGTGCTGCGTGATAATGAGTCACTTTGGGTCACAGTGGGGGGAAAAGCATTTCACACGGAAGCTGAAATGTGATGTATTTAATTTGTGCCGTATATACCACTCTGAGGTTGGCTTCCTGCAATTTGCGAGCTCTGTCTTCCAGCCTCTTAGCGAGCACAGACAGCTCGGTGTTCTTCCTCCTCAGCCGCCTGACCTTCTCCTCCGTCTCTGGGGCACTGCTCTTCCACTAAACAAACGGGAAACAAACAGCCTCATCAGACAACGCTTGCAGCAAAAATTAACACTACAGTAGCACAACAAGCATGAAAGTCAATATTTCTACATTTTTGCTTATTCCTGAACAATCGTTTTGGATTGAATGCAGAGCTGGGATGGTAGTTTAAAATAAATGTACTAATTACCCGTTAACCAAACGTAATCACGGAAAGTATCACAATATAAAAATAATTGAACCTGGTACATTTCATTTACGTTTGAAAAACCTACAAATCAACTACTGTGTCTGAGCGCTAGCCAAAAGACACGCGATGTTACGGAAGTAATCAAAGGACTACAATCTTTCAGAGCCTACATTGGATGTTTACACTTTGACTATCATAGAACATTAACAGTGGGATAGCACTGCTTTCACTGACTGATTTTTCTCCTTAGAACACAACATGATTATTGATCGCGTTCCCATCCAGGAAATTGAAAGCATTCTTTGAACTAGAGGCTACGAGCATAAGACGGAAGTTTATGATTTCACTCGAGACTCCTTTCACATTGTTACCCTGCTAGTTATCCCCGTTTTAAAACATGTTTCCATAATCTGATTACCTCTTTGTTATGCAACTGTAAAGGAATACAGTTACCTTTTAATGTAATCTGATCACATAATTTCGTTGTTTCTGACACTTCCAAAAACAAAATTAAGATTAAATGGCACACTTCCTACTTCGTGTAACATTTGTGTGTGTTACCCGGAAGACATTAAAAAGATTAATGGGGAAACACTCTGTCAAGATAATGATCTATTTATAAACAGGATAAATGACGCCTTGGTGAAACTATGCACGTTAAAAAAGTTTAGTTGTCTCCGTCTTTGCTCTTGGCCTACTTTCTATGAAGCCTTCAGTAAGGACTGCAGACTCTGCCATTATTTTTAGACTTACCAGCAGGCCATTCTCCTCCCTCAGTGTGGTACAAGTCTTCTCCAGCTCATCGAGGGCTCGCAGGAGTTCAGAGTTCTGACGCACCAAGAACCCATAGTCAGTACCATTCTGGAAAACAAGCACAACACAGACAGATGTTTAGCAAACACAGCCTTTTTATTGTTTTGATAATACACCATGAAAATAGTTTTAGAGAGAAAGGGGATCGAGTTTCATTTCATAGAATTGCTTAAATCTTGTTCCATCTCTGGGTAATTGGTATGCCTCCCTCTGCTTTCAGCCAATGTTTACACAGCATAATCTAATAGTCGCTGACAGATGACAGCACTCTGAGAAGGCTTTTCATTAGTCCAACTCAATCAGCCTACCACTGGCACTGAATACCTATTACTCCACATGAACTCAGCACGAGAGGACAGAGAGCTGTGGTTGCATATTGAGCTATCAAGAGCCAAAGAGAGGGCAAGAAAAATTACAAATACACCAACATGTCAGGTAGCAGTCTACATCCATGTCTATTCAAACTCTTATACCAGAAAATATATGCAGCTAAGATGGAATGTATTAAAGTTGTAATATAGAATGAAAAAGATGCTGTCTTCACCAGGAGACTATATCACAAAGGACCGATAGAGAGCTTTGTTACATGGTGCAATGACAATCATCTGACGTGTAACATCAGCAATACATGAGTTTGAGGTGGATGTTGGATTAAGAGAGAGATAGGATAACACACAAATGTGCAGCCATGACAGACAATACTTCAAATATGGATGTTGCTGTAAATAAGTTACATCATTTTAAAATGCTTTGCACACATCTTCAACCCGACAAAATATAGAATCGGCACATATTCAAGTTGGGCATCCAAGATTAGTGTCCCCAAATGTGAAATACGGGCATAAGCCCCCTTCTTTGTTCCACAGTTTTAGCATTAAATAATGTCCAGAAAAGGTTTGCAGAACATTATGATGTCACAGGGAGGTTGACCATTGACAATTTGGAGAGAACAATTCTAAACTGTATCATTTTATCCTTATTAACATTTGTATGAATTGTTTTGTCAAATTAGCATTATTAGCGTTACATTAACGAGTCAGGGCACAACTGGGTTTTGTGAGGTCACAACCATAAAATGTAATCAGTTCAGTCCAAGTGGATGTTTATGCCAAATTTCAGGAAATTCCCTAATGAAGGCATTCACAAAGAATGATTGAATATTGGATGAGAAAGTCGTCCAACACTTTGACATCAAATATTACAAAAAAATATACATATAATGACAAAATTAATTTAAAAAAACTCAGTCTATCAATTTTTAAAATTGGACGCTGGAGATCTGTGAAAAGTACACAAAGTTTTCTTGTGGTTTTACATAGTGTCATAACCCTGAGCTTGTTATATTGTGAGCTGTTAGTGAATAGATAGCTCTACAAAGCAGCAGTCGATGTGGCACACTGTCAACGTGGCAGATTGTTAATGTGGTGATCAAGAGTATCATCATTTTTCGTCCATGTGGAGGAAACCTGGAAGTGGTGGAACCCTCAGATTGCTCTTTCATTTGAGGGGAATGGATGGCACCCTGCCTCTGACACAGGGGTGCCCAGAGGCTCAGAGGGAAGAGAGGAGACCTGGCACACATCAGTGTAATGTCTGCAGAGAGAGCAGATGGGCAGACAGGGTGAACAGATAAGCTGGAGGTAAAGGGAGGGTTTGTCCTCAGAGTGAGACACAAAAAGGTAATAGAGTGGTGCAGGATTGACATCTTAAACCTGCAAATGAGTAAGCATCTTACCACTTTGGGTTCTCTTGCCTTGAAGCCAAAGTTTTTTTGAAAATGTTTTGGTTAGATGCCTGAAATAAGTCCTGTGGTCAACGCACTTGTGTTCAGGAATTATTTTACCTTACAAAATACGTCACCAAATACCCAGCTTGTAAATGTCTGAAGCTTCTGTGTCATAAAAGAGCAAAATCTACGAAGTCCCTGAATGCAACCTCATCATGCTAAAAAATTAGCCATAAACGGGCAACGGATCTTATTTTCCGAAATATTGAAAAAGAAAAAGAAAACTTGTTTTTTGTCAAGGGAGCGCTTGCAATGCTAACTTGGCCTTTAAAAATACATAGTCACTGCACCACCCTATACATCCTCATGTTACTGTAGTGTCCAAAGCACATGTAGCAAAGTGCCTCTGTGGTACACCACAAAAGCAAACAGATGGCTCCACACGTGAAACACCAGTAAACCTGTCTCCGTTAATACTCCTGGGACCTCATTACTAACCTGAAATAGCCCTCTGCCACTTTGACACGCTTCTAACATCACACAAAAAGACAACATGAGAAAAAAAATAATCATGTGATGTCATCTTTTGAGATTATGTTGTCTTGGTAACTGCACATGATGGCCAGTCTGGTGGCTCTCTGGAGGGTTGTTTACGCTACTGTACCTTTTACTTTAGTAAACGCTAATGACCAGCTGTTTACTAAACCAGCACCTGAGGCTCCATCTTGTTCATCCTCCAGTATCATTGTGATGGTAAAACTGATTATTTGCTTAGTGGGCATGGAAAATCAGAGAATTTGGATCTGGTATAGAAAATCCAATATCATAATTAACAGATTATTAGCTAAAAAAAAAAAAACCTGGTCATGGAAAGGCCCACTGCCAGTTCCCAAAATTAAGTCTGTTTTTGTAAATTTCCATCGCTATCAATAAGTTGTGAACAGCTTGCAGTCAAAGCAAAGATGTGATCACTATTTGACACTGTAGGCATAAAAGATGCTTCATGGACGACAATTATAATCAATACAGGCAGTGAGTGACTCAGCAGGAGCGTTCTCCTTAAACCTGAATGCTCTCTTTGGGCTTGACACCAGCTAAAATCCTTTAAGGAAATGTTGTCTCATTCATTTTTGTTGAGCATGACTGCGCATCAAATGTTGAAAGGGGCCCTATTTTACTTTTGGGGGATTTCCCTTTACTGTAATGTGTTATGTAGGTTTTTGAGCATGTATATGGTCTGCAAAGGCTGAAATCCTAAAGTTCCCTCCAGAGTGAGTTTCTCTCCGATACATGAGTACCAGTGGGAAGCTTTAAGTAAGAGGCAGCAGCAAAAAGTGTTCAGTTTGAATTGCTGGTTGTTAGACCAGCAGCAGACTTCATGACAGGCTTGGTGCAGGATCAGAAAAAGTGAGGGTGTTATCTGTAAAATAAAAAAGGTAAAAATAGGAATGAAGAACTTAAACAATCCTCCTACACATAAGACAGAAAAGTACGTAATACTGAACCACAGTTATATAAACACGCCTTTAGAATGACTTTACAAAGTAGTCTCATAGCGATGCTAGAGGTGATACACAGGATGCTATTATTAAAGTATGCCAATGGCAAAAGGATATACAACACCACTAAAAGTCATTGAAGTTATGCTAAAACACTGCAACTAGCAGAAATAGTTGCAGCCTCAATTAGTTTTTTTTGGATAAAAGCAGAGTTTTTATGTTGCCTCAGATGAGACTTAAGTGTCCTTCAGAGTTATTTTACTATCAGTTCAAAAGGAGCCGGTCCCAATGTCCCAGCCTTCCTCTGAGGAGGTCGATACTAAAGCCCAATCAATCACCTCAGAGGAAGGCCAGCCAGAGGGAACCCAGCCTCCGCATGCCTCCATTCGGATTCTAATGATCTTGGAGCCCGTCCATGTCTTGTAATTGTTCCCTTGGAATCACACGGAAATACACCAGGGCTTTTCTCAAGGTTTTTTACGGAGTAAAAAACCCACCCTGCCCTTGCTTCATTTGCTGCAACAGTAAAGGGCTGCAGGTGGTGAGGTCCACTCAAGGCCAGTGTATTAGTATTCAGCCGGTTTCCTCTCTCATAGCAGAGTTGTAGCTCATATTGGCCTGGCTCGGTAAAGGAGGCAGATGCAGCTCAGCAGCAGCAGGGCAGGGGTCTCTGCACAAACGTCTGTCAGGAGAGGCTGAGCCTAATGGAGCCTTCTCCCTCTGCTCTGTGTGATCTGTCTGCAATCATGGTTACAAGCAGATAACTGAGGGGAGTATAAAACACTCACTGCACTGACACTGTTTAGCATACTGTCCCTGCCAGCAGAGCCTCGAGCAAACCATCAAGGACAAAAAGGGGCATTTTTCATTTATTTTTCATTGTATCAATAGTTGTCAGTATGGGTAAGCCAGTCTTGAAATGTAGCAACATACATTCACTTTTTTTTTACAAGTACTGTACTGAAGTACCTGAGTATTATCATTTCATGCTAATTCATACTGTAGTTATAAACTACATTTGAAGAAGTCAATACTGAACTTGTATTCCAATATACTTTTTAATGGCAGCTTAAGTTACTTTATAGATTCAGATTATTAGCTAATACAAAATATAAATCAAAGAAATACAAATTGATATATAATTAAGATATTCAGCAGCAGTATACAAATAAAAAAAGTTATAACTGTTATTAATTGGTCCCACTTTTACTAGCTTTGTTAGACACATTAATGCATCAAAAATAATCTAAATTGGCTATTACCCATAACAAGTACTGTTGGTGCTTGAAGTTAATTTTGATGCCAATACTTATGTATTTAAGATTGTGAATGCAAGAGTTTTTTCTTCTTCAAAAATATATTTTACAATTGGATATTTCTATTTTACTTACATAACAAATCAGAGAACTTTCTCACTACTGTGTAAAGCTGATTATTGAATGTGATTTTATGGGAAACATTTTTTTGCTTCCATTCATAATTTATTAGGCCGGATTTCATCCTAAATGCAGACTAAGACATGATTATATAAGACCTCAAATGAACAGCAGAGTAAGCCGAAATTGTCCAATTCCCATCTTAGTTCTGTCTTTGCTGTGGGGGCATTTGAGCAACTGCAGCTGATAAAAAGATGGGTTCTGAGCTCCTCCTGATAACTGGTGCGTGAGATATTTTGTGCCTTGAGTCAGCTGTCTACTCGTTTGATGCTCGTTCGATTTAAAAAGAGGAGTTTAATCACATCGGGTTTTCTAGGATTATGAAAAGGAGTGCAATACTTTACTTTCCGTAAAACAGCATTTATAGAGAAAATCCCCTTTTTATTGTGACACTGACACCTTTTCTTTATAGGAGATCTTTATGCGTGACAATAATCCAGATTATGAACCCAACAATGTTGCAGGTTCCTCTTGAACTCAAAGCATACCTAACGAAAGACGAGCTCTACCTCACATGACTGTCACAGTGGTGCAGCACAGCAGGCTGTCACAGCACCAACATGTACTGGCCTCGTTAGTAAATGGAGCAATGCTGAGTCACTCTACTCCCATTTATCATAAATTAAGCTTTAAAGGTCAACCAAAAGAACAGCATTGCATTTAAGGTGTTCACACAATCGTTTGGCGGACCTAACAGTAGGGCTGCACAATTAATCGTATTTTAATCGCAATTACGATTTTGGCTTGCAACGATTAGGAAAACAACATAATCGAAATAAAACGATTATTTTATTTTAAATGTATTGGTTTTTCAGTTGAATTATACTTAAAGTTCAGGGTAATCAACTGTTAAAAACATACTGTTCACATTTTTTTTTCAATACATGGATGTTTTCAAAGTAAATGGATAATCGTTTTTAGTAATCGTGATATCAATTATTGACCCAAATAATCGAGATTATGATTTTTGACATAATCGAGCAGCCCTACCCGACAGTCTAAGCCTATAGCAGCTAAACTAACGTGTCTACATACATGCACTCCCTTAGGATAGGTTGAGGGAAAAGGGTAGCAAGTAAGAAGTAAGGAACAGAGGTGGAGAGGCATAACGTGTCTACGTACATGCACTCCTTTAGGATAGGGTGAGGGAAAAGAGTAGGAATTAAGATGTATACATCTATACCATGAGCGCATTGCTCCTAAATATGTGTTCTGGCACTGACACCAATCAACAGTTGTGCGTCGACTCGGCAGGGATCAAGGCATGTGTATGCCTCTCCCTGCTTCCACTGTCTACACACAACATAATTACATCTATACCATCAGTGAGGGAAAAGAGTAAGAACTAAGATGTATAGGTGAAGAGGCACAACGTGTCTACTGTACGTCAATGCACTCTTATTATGCTTTTCTTTCTCATTCACAGTTATTTGATCGAATATATATCACCATATTTAATAGTGTGATGACCTTCACCTACTCCTACCAACTGTAATTTAATCTTTGAAAAATATAAGCGTTAGTATCATTAAGCAATTATCACGTACTGTATATGTTCCCACAGAACCGAGATCTATAATGGTCAAAGTCCTTTTTGATATTGTGACCAGGAGGCAGGGGCGGACTGGCCATCTGTAGAATCTGGAGAACCACAGAACGGCCGGTCATCAAAAAATTGTTTAACGTCATCATTTAAGTTGCGCTGACGGCCGACAGAGGGCGACAGCGGCCGCTAATGCAGTTGTGTGGTTCTTGTCTGTCAAATAATCAAACACACGAAGAAAAAAAAAAAGGCCACACGAAGAGAAGGGATTAGACAGGGAGAATGAAAAAACATGGATAAAAATCAAAGAAAACGAAAAGAAAAAGGTGGGGCCGAGAAGGCAAGGTTAAAAAAAGGTGAAGTCACTCTTTCCCGGGGAGGCTGAGTAGTGTGCCTCTGTAATTGGCACACACCCTCTGATCCCCCTTTTTGAAAATGGGAACCACCACCCCGTTCTGCCACTCCTTCGGTACTGTTTCCGACTTCCACGCAACGTAGATGAGACGTGTCAACCATGACAGTCCCTCAACACCCAGAGCCTTCAGCATTTCTGGGCGGATCTTATCCACCCCCGGGGCTTTGCCACTGTGGAGTTGTTTGACGACCTCAGTGACCTCCCCCCGGGAGATTGGTGTTGATCCCCCGTCATACTCCAGCTCTGCCTCTAACATAGAGGGCGGAGTTGTCGGGTTCAGGTATTCCTCAAAGTGTTCCTTCCAACGTCCAAACACTCCATCAGTTGAGGTCAATAACGTCCCATCCTTACTGTACACAGCTTGGATGGTCCCCTGCTTCCCCCTCCTGAGGTGTCGGACAGTTTTCCAGAACAACTTTGGTGCCGCCCGAAAGTCCTTTTCGATGTCTTCTCCCACACCCGCTGATTTGCCTCGTCCATGGCTGAGGCTGCTGCCCTTCTGGCCTGTCTGTACCTTGCAACTGCCTCGGGAGTCCCCCGGGATAACAAGTCCCTGAAGGCCTCCTTCTTCAGTCGGACGGCTTCCCTGACCCCTTATTAGTTAGACCTATTTACAGGCAATGGGCGTCCACTCCCGGGAGACGACCGACAGTGGTGCGGTTAGCCAAAGTGACAGAGCTATTTACAGGCAATGGACGTCCACTCCCGGGAGACGACCGACAG
>NW_011337138.1:0-2035 GCF_000735185.1 Notothenia coriiceps
CTTCCCTGAACTTCCCTTCACCCCAAAGTCAGCTTACTAGGAATGAATACATTTTATTGATAAGCTCAAAAGGACGTTTATCTTGTTTACTGCTGGGTGACCCAAGTCTCAAGGCCTGCAGGATGTGTAGGAGATAAACATTAATTCTACAAGACTTTAACTACATTATCTGAAAATGTATCTGGGAATTCTCCTGTTAATTGCAAGGACTATTGATAATTAACAGAGAGACCCTAGGGGCCTCTTCTTGGTATCTGCTAGGCAGAAGTCACTCAATGCAGAAATCACAAGTTTAACACACATTCTATATAAGGTGACATTAAAATGAATATACCAGATTGAACTTTCCTGCCATAACACGTTACTTTAATACTTCAAATAACTCAAATAATACTTCAGCCCTTAATAACATGAGATTCAGGGCATCAGTCTTGTGTGTGACTCTCAAACACTGCAACTGCAGCCAAGGCCGTTTGGCAAGCAGGGCTGTATTCTATGTCACTGGGAGGAATACACAGCAGAGCCTGAGGAGTGGAAAGAAGTTGAAGAAGGCAAAATGCCAGCAGACACTCCAGAATAATCACTCTCCCCCGTCAGCCCCACACAAAGTTCTGTCAGCACAAATACAGCCCACCACCCACTTCTCTGTTGGAGGTCTTACAAACATTACGGAGCCAAACCGACACAGTTCAGCAGGATTTTGGGAAAAAGCATACGCCAGGTAAACACAGTCACAGGCAGACAATGACAGAGTACTCTGTGCAGGTTATTCAGTACAGTGTGTGACAGAAAGGCCAGCAGCTGCTCTCAAATGTTTAATGACGATGCCGCAGTTAGAGCCTGAGGAGAAATGGTGACTTGTCTGTAGGAACTCTGTTATTAATGTTGATTGTTAAAATGCTAGTTTATTTTTTAATTGACCTGAAAAACCTTGTTGTAAGGTAAGGGGCCTTACAATGAAGCATTTGTCAGTTATGGACTATTGAAAAGTCTGAAATTATAACATTTAACAATCATATTTGCTTTTTTAAAGTAACTTGTAAAACTGGCACCCTGTGTAAATTAACTTCTCCGTTCATGATGAAGTCTTGCACCTGAGCCCAGGGGCTTATCATCGTCAGACTGATAGCCTTGGGCTCTAAGATTATAATTACCTTTTCTTTAATATCGGAAATGGCAACTATAGAAGGTTAGAGATTGAGTCAAATAAAGTACAGTTATAGTAGGCAGCCAAAACAACTTTGTTTCACTGAAATGCTCCAGCCTTTCCATAACCACCCTTTGCTACTTAGCATGGCAGCTTGATTCTTGAAACATCACGAGATACTGGAAGAACTGCAGGATCTCGAGATCACATAAACATCCATCTTGTCTGGCATCAAGTAATGCGTTTGAGCATACTGTGAGGAGCTACTAGAAACCAGGAGCGTGATTTAGGAAGTGAAAAAATACAGACAGGCAATTGTTTATCAGAATCAGAATCCCTTTATTAGTCCCACAGAGTGGACATTTGCAGCATTACAGCAGGAAAGAGCCACAGACAGCTTAGTGTTGCATATCTTACATACGTTAAAAAAGTACTAAGTTATAATATAATAAACAATATGCAAAAAAATTACTAAGTTATAATATAATAAACAATATGCTAAGAAAAAAAAGATTAAAAAGTTACATAATTTCAAAAATACAGATAAAAAACAAATCAAATCAACAAATCAAAACCTGTAGCAGTAGGATTTAGCAGCCCGGTATATATTACAGTTATTAAAGATGGCATATGTATATAAAGTATATATTGCACATAAAGCACATATTGCACATAGTTTTACGGTATTTAACAGCAGCAAGTTACACAATTTACAAAATACAAGATACATACCTTGTAACAGTAACAAGGGTTAAGCAGCCAGGTATAAATTACACAGTTATTAAAGGCATATATATATTGCACATATAGCACATATTGCACAATGTTGGTTTATATTTAGCAGAAAGGGGTGATATAGTCTGTGTTGTGGTATGTGTAGGAGGGTCT
>NW_011337139.1:0-4747 GCF_000735185.1 Notothenia coriiceps
GGGCTTCAGGGAAATTATAAATGCTACCTGCACTTTGGTAATAGTTGCAGCTCTAATAGAGTGAGTTATGTATCAGTACACCTTTGGTATTAAATGGATATTGAAGTGTGTGACTGTGTGAGATACGCTTCTTCAAATATTCCCTTAGATGAATTACCTCAGGGTTGTGCAAAAAAAAGAATCTGTCCTAGTGATAATTGTTGAAGAATTGAATAAGCAACACTATATCTAACTGAATTCAAATCTCTGCTGAATTATTATGTTGGATCAGTAAAATGGCACAATGACACACAATAAACACAACATGTAATTGATTTCAAATTAAGAAGAAACACTTTTTTATTAACCCAATCTCAACAGCAACAAAGTTAAAAACAATGTTGTAGGTTTTCCTCAAAAGTCCCATGATGACAAATTACAACATTTTCACACCATGACCATAAACAGAAATATACCCTAAGTTAACCACATTCATACAGATGGTTACATTGAAGGAAGCAAGCTATATTGTATAACTACAGTATGAATAGTAATATATAATGGTAATAGTAATGATATTGATTTCATATTGATAGATTAAAATCAAAGACATACACCCAAAACAATCTTTAATCAAACATGAATAAATTAAAAATAATATCTAATCAGGTTACCACATTAATTCACAAAATGGATATCTTAAACAAACACCACTAAATATTTAAAATCCCTAAATCACACCTAACATTACATTTCAATTAGCCATAATATGGTATTAAACAGTGATTCTTAATTAAAGCTGATTTAAAATGATCACATTTGCACTTAGATTAGTGTATAATATTAAACAGGGCTCTAAAAACTGCATATATGGCCCAATTGTGCATAATGCATCCTAATTCACTTTTAAGTTGTTAAATCACTCATTTGATCAAATTTCTCGATCACCTTCAATCAGTATGAACCAAGGAGTGCCAGGAAGTGTTTTCTTTATTTTTTCAGGTTTAACTTCCATTTTCCCAAACTTCCGATTCATCAAGATACTGTGACGGGTCAGTCGCTCCACACTGCATGTAAATAAAGAAAGACAAGTGTATCAGCATTACCAAGAGCAGAGCTGCAACTATCTTTACTGAAGCATGGTGCTAGTCTACAGTGGAGCTACATTATTAGTAGCTCGACAGAAAAATAGATCCAGCTCCTCACTTCTCACTTTACTTAAAGACGTAACCTTTGTCTTTACTACATATTACAGACATTTCCCCCCATTTTCTTAAATTATAATAGTAAACTAATTGAGGAAGTAATCGCTACTTAATCAATGATTCAAATAATCATTAAGTAGCAGGCATAGATGGTTTTAACTCCAGAGCTAAGATCAATGTGCAATTGAACTGCAATTTTATCCTTGAGATCTGACGAGATGTAACGAAAGTAATTATTCCTCCTTACCTGCTCATGTCCATATACTAAAACTCATACTGTTCATATTTTATACTGTACTACTATGATATAATATCACTGCCATTTAATAAAACCTTCCTGCCCTATTTAAAAACAATTATTTATTTGACAGTTGTAGTGGAGACAGATATGTTTGTAAAGAGAGTATGGGAATGACTTGCAGTAGGCGGGCCATCTCCTATTCCAGACTTTCAAATCAAACTAGAGGGTTTTTCTTACCCCCCAAGTGGTCCAGCCAACTAGGAAGCAAACTAAGATTTGCTGCTCAGGACATTTTACTTAGATTTGACAACTAACTACTCGGCTATAGGCAGTTCAATACATTCTATTTTTAATATCTTAGATATACATATTACCTGATTTCAACTCGGCAAAGTGTCCCCTGGCAGCTTCCAGACTTTCAGGATCAATTTTTTTGCTGTAAACCCTGAAGAGCGTCTCAGAGAACTTCTCTGGGAGAAGCTTGGACACCTGACAAGAATGATAGCAGCATAAATATAATAAAAAATTACATAACTGAGGTTTCCCTAAAGAGAAATACACAAGAGCTCACACAAAAAAAGATTAAGATTGAGATTTTTGTCGTCATTGTTCTGACCTGTTCTCTCTTGATTTTGAATGTTTGGTTAGGTTTTTTCTTGCTGTAGAAGTCCATACTATTGATGGGGTCCTCCGCCCCACTCCCATAGTCCATAGTAGCAGACTAGAAGAGAAGGGTGAGACAGAAGCCTTTTCTTAATTCAAAAGTAAATCAACGGCTTGATGATTGTCTGGCTTGATGATTGTCTTGGTTTGATGATTTTCTCACTTTTAAACTTCAGGTCAATAACCTGCTTAAAAAGCTGAGGGTTAGACTAGGTTTCTTTTTCAGAAACAAGTCCTGTTTATCGCTTGAGGCCAGGAAAAGGCTAGTCACTGTGACCTTTTTACCTGTGCTGGACTATGGTGATTTGTTGTATATGAATGCACCTGCCCATTGCCTGAACAAGTTAGATGCCGCCTATCACAGTGCACTGAGATTTGTCACAAATTGTAAAGCACTTACATCGCATGTCTGAGATCTGAGATCGCATGATGTAGATTTGTTAGATGTGCCAAGAGCAAGGACTGCCTTAGGTAAGACAGCTTTTATTTGCGCAGCGTCACTTGCTTGGAACAGTCTACAGCTAAAATTGAAACTGAGCAATATTATTCCTCTGAATGTTTTTAAAGCAAGTCTAAAGTGAAATGCTCTTTGAAACTATGGGTATTTGTAAATGTCGATAACTATGTAAATGTAGCTTGTAAATATGTTGTATGATATCCTCTATTGTTTTATGTTGTTTTATGTTTCATGTGGAACCTAATTACTGCAGGTCTCCCTTCAAAAATAGATCTATGATCTCAATGGGACCAATCTGGATAAATAAAGGTTTGAAATGAAATGAATGGAGATGGCAGTATCTAAAAAACAAAACAATTTTAAGATTAGCGAAGCAAAAGTCAGTACACGAAAAACTTACCAAAACGACAAAGTCCTCCTGTGTCAGCCCGTCAGCCTGAGCTTCCTGTCGTGGGAATGGGAGAGCTGCAGCCAGATTCTTTGTCACCTGAGATATCTCATCCTTAAATACGAAGGACAAAGGTTGAGAAGTGAGAGATTACATTTACATTTGCAGTTCTTTCCATCGTGATAACACACAGTAAGAGGAGGTCCACATTAAGCAGGTAAATACAAATCAAACATCTTTGTTTCTCGGTTTTGGCTGTCAATCCAAACTCAAACTAAAGATTTGCTCTCACCCGACAACAGGCCTTTTAAAAACAATGTATTAGAATGTATTCTTGATGCAAACCTTTTACACTCTATTGGAAACATAGAGTGTTTGCAAAAGGATAATGTAAGGATGCCCAGTTGCTGTCAGGGGTCAGTGTGGCTGTTTATTAAACGTTTATATTGCTTCATAATTTCTGTGTAATCTCTCATTTTAAATGTCAGTTTAGCAGGTCATATCACACAGCAATTGTTTTTAATCAGTATTAAAGATTGTTTTGTCACACCCCACACATTGATAAGTTAATCATTTTATCATTGATATGTCATACTGTTGACATAATTATTAGTCAGGCACCTGACTCAAACCTCACCAGATGTTGGCTTTGAAGCGCAGATTTGTTCATTTCCAGATAAAATGATGCCATCTCTTTTATTGTTCCCTGCTGACGTAGGACTCTATAAAAACCACCCGGAATAGTTACTGTGAACGCAAGGCTTTTTTTACGCAGTGGTTTACTGTGGATGTAGTCTAAGTGATATGTGATCCTCATCCTATGATCTTTCTTGCTCATATGGCATAGTTTCTCTAAACAACAATTCTAGGATAGTCTGCTTAAAAGCCAGGTGCAATATGAAAAGAGGCAATGTAAAGTGATAGAGAGACAAGAGAAACAAGCAATGTGTTCTTCAACCACAATAGTCGCATCACATTCAGCTCTGTTTTAACAAACTTTACTTTTGTAATAATCAGGGACAAATTCAAAAGGGGACTGAACCGATTTTGCTAAACTTAGATTAGATTAGATTAGATTAGATTAGAAACCTTTGCAAATGAGACAAAAATATGGAGTGTAATTCTCAATCAGCAAAGTTTGCCAAGCAAAAAGCGTTACTCAACTTCTGATATTTGTATGTAAAGAAATAAGGTAACATACATTTGAAGTAAAATAATTAGTGGTAACCGAAGGCGTGTCTGCTCAAACTGAGATAGGATGTAATGAGAGTTGTGTCATGAAACATAAATTAATTAAGCTTTCCTGAGTTAAATTTTTTAAATACATTAAGAAAATAACTGTTATTTAAAACAAATTAAGGTTACGCTTTTGCCCCCTCCTGCCTTAATCTCTTTTGATGAAGAGATGACTCATCTTTTTTCCTGCTGTGTGATCCCTTGAGATAATTGATTACAAATATGTGATGTAATACAGGAACAAATACATTACTGCACACCTTGTTTGGGATTGTTTTAGGCTTGATTTCACCCAGACATCTGTAGTGTTTACGTTCGACGATCTTTGTTAGAATCTCCCTTGCCTCTTTGAGATCTTCCTCTGTGGAGTTGAGTATTTGGTCAAATACACAATCTAAAGGACAAACGGGACAGAAGAGCAAGTTAGAAGAAAAAAGGTAAAAACTAAGTCACTGACACTGTAAGCTGAGAAGCATAACTCACAACATCTGCAGAACAACTTTGTGATAACATTTGTTCTACTTTAATTTGTTCTTAAATATATGAAAAACATTCCATGACCAAATTGCATTTGCTAA
>NW_011337140.1:0-2660 GCF_000735185.1 Notothenia coriiceps
TGTGTGTGTGTGTGTGTGTGTGTGTGTGTGTGTGTGTGTGTGTGTGTGTGTGTGTGTGTGTGTGTGTGTGAGCTGAAGGTGTTAAAAGCTGTGTGTGAATAGACTTCATCTGTCAGCGAGGGGGTCTGCAAGGCGACTCTGGAAGTCCTGGGTGGTCCAGCATTTTCATTTAAACCCCTGCCATGCATACACACATTTGTCTACTGTAAGATATGGGTGGGTGGTTGGGTGTGTACGTGCACACACACACACACACACACACACACACACACACACACACACACACACACACACACACACACACACACACACACACACACATCAGTGTATGTGTGGATCAAGTTCAGGTCTACATGAACATCAGGGGAAGGGTTACTGTTGTTTGCTTTTACACTAGGAATGTTTATACTCCACCAAAGTGATTCTTAGATTTAACACAATAGTCTGTGATTCTGTGTGAGTCAGCATGCCGCAGATGTGTTCTGTTCCTGCCATTATCATGCAGTTAGGTACGTTTACATTCATAATTAGCTTAGTCATTAGTTTGATCCAAGGCACTGTGAATAATATGTGTCTCTGGGGGCTTATCCAGTCATTACACAATTACATTAAATGAAGAGTGACTCCTTACAGTGAATGAGTCCACCCATACACTAACTGTTTGTTTGTGTCGCTAATATGAGAGGAGAGGCTGCTCACACTGAAGTGTCTCCTTGAACTCGGCTCACACAAGGGCCTGGGTGTACAGCATTTTTTATTATTTTCAAAATGACCTGTCCTCAAACTTTTCACCATGCATCCACACATGCTGCTTTATTTTCACTTGACCTATTCAGCTGAAAAAAGCCACCATTAAAGAATAAAGGCTTTTCCCTATTACTATGTCTACATAATAATTATAAAGAATTTATTTAGTTTGCTTGATTCAACTTACAGCCGAAAGACACAGTTTGTCTTTCAAATCCATTTTTTGTTTTACCATTTTCGTTTGTTTTTTTCATTAGCGGAAAATAAAAATGTATTTTTATGCATACTGAGAAATGTAAAACTATTGAGGCTTTTCACTTAAGTTCCAATATTCAATCCATAAATGCTCTAGAATTAATACCATTCATATTGAAAGTATTTTAAATATGGATGAATGCTTTACACTTGCAGTAAATTAAGGTTAGACAGTGTTAGAAATTAAAATCAATGTTTTAATGGGGAAATGTAGTTTAAACATGCCGTCAGTTTTAATGCTCTTTTATACTGAAAAACCAGAAATTCTTGTGCACAAGCAGTTAAGCTTTTATTCTGAAAATCCGTCATCTACGGTTAGCATTTAGCATGTGGCTAATATACGATTTCCTAAAGAGGTGAATTGAGTAGCGAAATGACATGGAGTGGTGCAAACCGAAACCAACTGATTTAACACTACAACTATAGATGTCGAGAAACTACCATGCTGAATATTAAATGACAGACGAGAGTAGCATGTGACAACATCCGGAATGACCGGAAACCAAACGAGCCGAGAAGTATTTTTTAGAGTATTGATTACAGCGTTTAGAATGTGTTACATGAAAAGTGATGAAAGAGAATATGAGGAGAAAAGGCGTGTTAAGCATATATTGAATGTGAAAAGAACCAATCCTCTGTTTAAATGCAACAACGGACATTGGAGACGAGGCGAGCCGGCTGGCGGGGAGGAGCCAGCAGAGGATATATAACAGCACCGGAGGAGAGATCGGCCTCTTGTCTTCCCTAACGAGGAGCGGATCACAGCTGTTTGTCTGACTGAATAATATCATGCTTGTGACCAACCCGCGCCTTTTTAAATTAAATTACCCAATTGAACTTTCACAGAGACTCCATTTAGTCTCCTTTTAAAGCTTCTCTCCTGGACGGGAGAATAACGAACACAGTTTACAATCGTCATACATTTGCCACTAAATGCTGACGCCATTGGAAAATAAAAGTCTTCTTTCGATGAATATGCTAAATGTTGTCCTGGTTCACTTTCCACTGTGGATTGTTGTGGATGGAGTATTAAACTAAAAGTCTCATACTGGAACATTATCTATGAATTATTCATGGCTCAAAAATGTGATAACAGAAGTTGAAAATTAGGAAAGCTGGAAACTGACGTCCTCAGGGAAACAGTTCTTTGTGGGAGCTCCTCTGCTTTACTGCAGACTGGTACGTGTGTGTGTGTGTGTGTGTGTGGAAGCGGAGTGATAATTATAACTGTCTGACACCTCTGGGTTCCCAGACTGGAAACCCTCAGCCAGCATTGTGTGTGTGTGTGTGTGTGTGTGTGTGTGTGTGTGTGTGTGTGGGCGGGCGGGCGTGTGTGTGTGGCACGTTTCAATTGCATCCTTCTGCTATAGCAAGAAAGTCCCCATCAGACAGTATCAACCATACAATGTCATATTTCCTCTTCTCTCTCTCCAATGGTCTAGGACGACACAACAAACACTTGTGATGCAAGAAATATGCCTGAGTTATGCAAATCAAAAGATACTTTCGGTGGACCCCTGGGCCCTGCATGACATTGCGGGGGTCTGTATGAGTGTGTGTGTGTGTGTGTGTGTGTGTGTGTGTGCGCGCGTGTGTGTGCGTGTGTGTGTGTGTGTGTGTGTGTGTGTGTGTGTGGTTAGTGCAGCCTTCATTCTTGA
>NW_011337141.1:0-2574 GCF_000735185.1 Notothenia coriiceps
TTCTGTTCTCCCTGTCATGTTTTCCTCCTTGTATATTGTCTGGTCCTTCTCCCTGTGTTTTCCTCCCTGTCGTTAGTTTCCCTGGTGTGTCTAATTGTCTGATTGTGTTCACCTGTACCCCTTGTGTGTCTCCTGTGCTCATCATCACCAGCCTCGCCCCTGATTGTTTTCACATGTGTCTTGTTATCCTGTGTTTAAATTCCCCTGTCTCCCAGTGTTCAGTGTGAGTTCGTCTTGTCTCTTGCCATGGTCAGGTCTATGCTCAGGTCTATGCTCTCTTTGTGCTTTTGTAAAGTTTTGTTCCTCACTACGTGAGCGCTTTTATTTTGTTCTCAATTTTTTGTCATCTCAGCTAGAGATTCGATAGTGACCATTTTTTGTTCATCTTGCTGTTTTTGGAAAATAAAGTATCTTACCAATACTTTACCTCTGTGTCCCGGGTTGTGCAATTGGGTCCTACATCCTGAGTGTCTGAGTTCATAACAACATCCTGCAACAACAATAACATAAAGTGTACTATAGTTGTTGCTACCGAAGAGCCGATACTGCAAAAAAAGCTGTTAGTTAATCTCTCTTGTATGCATGCACACAGTGACACCAGGGCGACTGTGGCTGTGAGGGAGTGTGGTCGTCTTTCAACCAGAAGGTTGTGGGTTCGATCCCAGCCTCTGCAGTCAACATGTTGATGTATCCTTGGGCAAGATACTTAACCCTGAGTTGCTCCCGATGGCATGGCCAACGGTGTGTGGATGTGTGTGAATGTTAGGTCCTAGAGTAAGGTACACTGCTCTGTATGAATGGGTGTGAATGGGTGAATGACATGTAGTATGTAAAGCGCTTTGAGGGGTCTTAAAGACTTGATAAAGCGCTATATAAGTACAGTCCATTTACCATTCCATTTACCATATATAAAAGGGACAAAAATGGTCTTAAACTTGTGAGAATGAACATGTGAAACATAGGAGAAAGGAAGAAAACAATGGCCTGACAACTATTAAATGTTAAACAGGAAGGAGCTCTGCAGAAAGTAGAAGGAGATAGCTGTAAATTGTTGGCGTCAACTGAGTCGATGGCTAAGGCTTACAACAGTGTGTGTATGCTGTTTTTATTAGATCAATGTTGGGAGGATTTTTTTTTTTAGAGGCGTGTGTGTGCAAAAGAAGGAGAAAAAGATAGACAACACTAAGTGCTTCCATATTGCTTTTTCATAAAGCAGGTCATGGATAATGTGAAGCAGAGAGCAGGAGGGACAAGTGGAGGACAACAAAGATATGTATATTTTTAGAACTCTTAAAAGCTAATTAAGAGAAATGTTTTACAACTCAAAAGACACCAATTGAGGTCCCTCTGAAGAAGTTTTCAAATGTTGAATTAGCAAAAATACTGACAACACAAGTGAGGCTCCTCATTTAATCAAGCATTGCCCCATTTGAGACTTCATGACTTCGATTTTACATAATAAAGATAAGGGTAGAACTGCTGATTAATACGCCAATTAGGGCCAAATACTCTACAGAAACAGCCAACTGTTTTTTCACAGAACAAATCAAATCCAAAATGGATAAAGGTGGTGTTGTAGGAGCAGTGTTTCTCGACTTAAAGAAGGCCTTTGACACTGTTAATCACAAAAAACTCATATCTAAGCTATCCAGCATTAACTTCTCCACACAAACACTTAAATGGATAGAATCATATTTGTTCAACCGTTCTCAGTATGTCAGAGTACAGAATAATCAATCATCTAACCTCCAGCTGTCCACAGGTGTCCCACAATGGTCAATTCTGGGTCCATTGTTATTTTCATTGTATATAAACGACTTACCATTGATATGTCCTTACACAAACATCCAAATGCATGCTGATGATGATAATAATAATAATAATAATAATACATGTGACTTGTATAGCGCTTTTCTAGAAACTCAAAGACGCTTTGACAGAGAATACCGATTATACTGTAATTTATGTTCACGGAGGCAGTCTGACACAAGTGGCTAATGAACTGACGAACAAGATGGTTCATGTACCAGCTTGCTTGGCGCAATGCTGTCTGCAACTAAATGTCAGTAAAACTATATGTTCTTCACCAAAACCAAGTCCTCCTGCATTGAGCCAGATGTGTTTGTGTCCGGGGAGAGGCTACAGATGGTCTCACAGTACAAATACCTGGGGGTCTTAATTGATGCAAGACTCAATTGTAAGCTCAGGTGAAAAAGGTCTATAAGGGTCAAATTCAGTTTGTCAAATTTGAGACTGCATGTCAACAGATGATGTGCATGCACTCTATGGTTCTACCTCACATCACATACTGATTAACAACCTGGTCACATGCCTGTAAAACCACTCTTAAACCCCTGGAATCACTATACAAACAAACACTTAAAATAGTATATAAGAAATCAGTTCATTCTCATCATTGCCCAATACTCACAAAATACAACTTGTTGAGCTGGGAAAATGTAATGAGATATGCAAATGCTTGCCTCATGTACAACATAATACACGGCCTTACCTCCGCTCCGCTAAGACATTTCATCACCATACGCAGACCTGTAACTAGGTCAACAAGAGCTG
>NW_011337142.1:0-2012 GCF_000735185.1 Notothenia coriiceps
TCTTACGCCGGTTTCCCTTTATAAATCACAACCGACTCGAAATGCGGTGCAGCTTTTGCGGACTTCACGTAACGCCCATGTTTGCCTATAAATAGTCAAAGAAACGCCCTTTCATTCATTCTTTCATTCTGACTGACTGCATGGAGAAGATCGCAGGAAATGAGGACAGATCAGCTAAAACATCTCACACCGTGTCAGGTTCTGGTTCTTTTGGGGAGGTGAGATAAATCATATTGTTTGGTGGATGCAGTTTGAACCAGAGTAGCAGCATGGAGGTCGGATCGTCACCAAAATAAATAAATAAGTGGTCCGAAAAAGGTTCATGACAAAAAAAATACACATAGCCTTCCTCAGGCAGTGTGTTTGTACCGGGGACAGGAGACCCCCCCTTGATGAGAAACTAAGAAATGATCGGGGAATCCCTCCGGAGTGGAGTCATGACGACTGGATCTGAATTATTTGTTTGTATTTGGTAGTTTGTGTTCCAGCTGTTAATCAGCAACTCTATATCCATAATCCACCAGTTAAAGGAAATACAACTAATGTGTTGTGTTATATGAGCTGTACAATTTACCATCTGGTGTTCTTAGTTTCCATACCTCCTGTGTTAAACATGTATTAAACATATATAAAACTACGCTGATCATGAAAACATTTCATAACATGAACACAACATATTCCAGGTGGTTTTAAATAACATATCCGTATTTATTTATTTCTCCCAGTTATGTGTTTGTGTGCACTGCGGAGTCTCAAACAGGCGTTTGTTAAATCATTTGAAGATTGGCTTTAATCAATGTTTGAAAATGAATTCTTCATATATGATAAATGAGAGGTAACATTTTATTTATGGTATTATTTCCACATATTTCTCTCCATCCTTCCTTCTGCCAACGGTGTCACAGTTTCTCGTCCCTCCCGTTGTTGTGCTTAGTGCGTACGCATGGGTCAGAGTTTGCGTGGAGGACCGCACGTTTCCCCGTCAAGTTAGTATTTTATAAATCGCAAACATTGCGTAGAAACTGACGTACGCCATTTTTTTAGTGTATATCCCTTTATAAATGAGGCCCCAGGTCAGTGGACACATATGAGGAATTTGACTTGGTGTCGTGGTGCATACATAAAATTAAGACAAAAATGATAAACACAGAACTATTTTAAGAAAACTATAATAACATTAGAAACATTTACATTGAAATGGAATTGGAATAAAATATGTGCTGTAAAAAGATATTGTGTGCTCTACATTGTGGCTGAGGTACAGGGTCAGTGGGGGGCCGGGCCTTGCTGATGGGGCCGGTAGCGGAGGGGTCTGATCAATCATGCTAAGCTAGCACTCACAGTGACGTCCTACAGACAGGAGACTGTGTTCTCTACTGTCTGTGGTTTCTACATCTAACAGCGCCACCTGCTGTTCCCTGTTCTCAGCGAGGAGGAAGGAGACCCGGAGCTTGGGTTCTCTGGAGTACCGGCTGAGGCTGAGGGTCCCGATGAAGGAGACCCTGCGTCTGCACCGAGACAAGCTGCACCGAGACCAGCTGAGTGCAGACCAGCTGAGCGCAGACCAGCTGAGCGCAGACCCCCAGGTACAGGAGAAATGTCAGGATATTGAGACTTTGAGATAAAATGAGAATTTTTTGCTTTTTTGAAAAAAGTCAGAAATGTGACGATTCCAAAGCGTTCCTCTCTAAAGCCATACAGTTTGTCTCTCTCTCTCTAAAGCTGTACAGTTTGTCTCTCTCTCTCTAAAGCCGTACAGTTTGTCTCTCTCTCTCTAAAGCTGTACAGTTTGTCTCTCTCTCTAAGTAAAGCCGTACAGTTTGTCTCTCTCTCTCTAAAGCTGTACAGTTTGTCTCTCTCTCTCTAAAGCCATACAGTTTGTCTCTCTCTCTCTAAAGCCGTACAGTTTGTCTCTCTCTCTCTAAAGCTGTACAGTTTGTCTCTCTCTCTCTAAAGCTGTACAGTTTGTCTCTCTCTCTCTAAAGCCGTACAGTTTGTCTCTCTCTCTAAAG
>NW_011337143.1:0-1529 GCF_000735185.1 Notothenia coriiceps
GTATCCTCTGCTGATCAGCCTGCTTATCCATCTGTCCATCAGACACACGCGCGTTGTGGTCGTCATGACGACGAGCCACGCCAGAGCCCTCGCCGCCGCTGCCCGTGAGGCAACCCAAGGTGGGCCTAGAGCGAAAGGGCTGTGAGGAGGCCTCCACACGCTGCGTTTCACTCCGACTCTCATCATGAGGCGCGTACACGCTCAGAGGATGAGTGGAGGTGTGTGCAGTGACATCCACATGAAGCGTTACCACGGCGCTCATGGGCTTATTGTGACCGTGTGTATGTGGCGTATCTCGGACAGAGGAATGCCGCGAGGTCTGTGGTTTAATAACCGAAAAGTTATAACCACCAGGCCTCTGCAGCGAACCCTGCTGCCTACTAATCAACAGATTGGAGGCAGCTGGCGTAGTTACTGTGCTCTGCAACTTATTAACCGATAGATTAAAATGTGCAGGCTTTTGTAACGAACCCTGCTGGCTATTAACCGATAGGTCATAGGCAGCTGGTTCACTCAGAGTGGGGGATATGTGAAACACATTTGAAACTAATGACTGAGACAAAAGGTTGGGAAATAAGCTTTCATTTTTATTTCCTTCACACTCCCCCCCAAACCGTCATGGCCGGCTCTGCTTCTTCGGCGGCTCTCGTGGAGCAGACGACGAACGGGAGCACCTCACTCCCCTTTGACCCCCCCTCTCCACTGGTGGGGGGGCGGAGGCGCGGGACGGTGCCCCTGCTGCCGCCGACGGACGAGTCTGACGCCTCGGCTGCGGTTGCTGTGAGCGTCTCTCTGCCTGTCGCTGTGGCCGGGTTGGCCACTGCTGCTGCTCTGCCGCTGGTGCCGCTGAGGCTTCGCCGCCGGCTTGAGCCAGCCAACGTGCTGGCGGATATCACGCCTCTGCCGCCTTCATGGACTCTACCATGGCTAAAAACTGGGGTCCGAACAGCCCGTCCGGGCTGATTGGAGCATCCAGCAAGACCTTCCTGGCCGGCTCTGTAACAGCCGCCTGTTGCAGCCAGAGGTGGCGCTGGATCTGCGTCATCCACGCTGCGATCCTCGCCTGGGAGACAGCCACGGATGCGCACAGCGTGAGTGCCGTGCTGGCCGCCTTGCCGATCTCCTCCGCCTCCTCTGGAGCCACGGTGGTGGACCGCTCCACCAGCGTAACCACCGAGTTGGCCAGCAACGCGATGTTATTTGCCGCCGCAGACGCCTGAACCGCACATTGGTGCGCCCGGTCAGCCTGGCGGGCGACATACTGGTCCTTGGGGAGGCCAACGTAGGGCGCCGTCCGGCGATCAAGTTGGCCTGCCTAACCCTAAAAAATGCTGTCAAGCTCGGCTCCAGAGCGGGGGTGGTTGGGGAACCCTCCTCAGTGAATCCCTCCACCTTAGTGAAGGGAACAAAGGTGACCACCGGAGCCCTCAGGGTCCTCGGGTTCGCCGCAGCCCCCTCCTGGTACCTCCTAATGGCTTGGAAGCGCAGCCAGATCGGGTCACTCCTGCCCGTCTGAACCCGGGAAAAAA
>NW_011337144.1:0-4986 GCF_000735185.1 Notothenia coriiceps
TTATTTCGTTTTTGAATCGTCCATAAGAGACGGAACAGAGGGTGTTTCGCAATGCCGAGGAAGGCTGCTCCAGAGCCACTATTTCAAGCATACTACGTCATCGAGTGCCGCCGAAGGACTGTTCCAATGTCCAGCATACTTGGAATTCTTCCAAGGCCGTCGTACTTCGTAGCGAGAAATTTCGAGGCTGCATATGTAGACTCCGCGTTCTTATAATCCCCACAATGCTTTGCGCACGGACCAATTTCCAAATCTTTGGCGGAAATCGCGCTCCATTTAAGGTGGGGCCTCGCATATGACGCACATCTGCATACCTGTTCCATAATTCTTCGTTTTCCGAGGCTAGGAAGGATTCTTGCCTCGCTTCTGAAGCAAGTGACTCGGTAGACATGTGCTACCAAGCAAGCGTCCTCGACATTGAGAAACACCCTGAACGTCAAGCAAACCAATGAAATCTCACAACTTCTTACCATGTTAATTCTTTATTTGAAATAATACTTTAGGATTATACTCCCAGTAACAAAAACTAATTAACACAATATTCCATTAACAAATTAATTTATCAGGGGACAGGACACATGTTTTCTGTATTTTTCGCATATTAATTTCCAAAAATATATAAAATGATATATTAAAAAATATGAATTGTGTTTGGTTCCTAATTTTTTATCATAGCACTTACACATAGCACTGAATTAAAGTCAGTGCCTCTTTACAACAGAGCTACTTCTGTTGGTTCTGTGTGCATATGGTCTCAATCACTGTGAAAACATCCTCTGTCACACTCACTCTGATAGGATTAGCATAAAGCTGTGTGCAGGAATGTGGAACACTTTATTTTACATAATGAGTTTCTGTGCATGAGATTCTTCTGAATTGACATGTGGTGGCTTAAAAGAAATGTTTACACAAATGCCTCATACACTTCTGCATGGACATGTGATCAAAGATGATACCTATAGTTAATGTGGGGGGTGCAAACAGCAGTGAGAATGAGCCAGAACGCACTGTATATTGAGTTGCCAGTGGCTTGATAACTACTGGTAACTACTTTCACAGCTGCCAGCTTTGAGACAAAATGATAAGACGGTGTCCTACTTTCACTTTTTTTTTGGAAATCTACTTATGAAAAGCACTGTGTGATAATAATATGGTCTTCCTCATCCATTCTTATCCTCCCCTCCCTTGCCATGAAGCCATGGTTTCCCACAAAATAAAATTAAACTCTTTTGTGTCCTTATAATATATTCATAGCACAGTTAAACAGGCAAAGGATCAAGATCAAGCAGCAGAGAGTATCAAACCAAATATTCCTGGGGCTGTCAGCTTTTCTCTGTGACAGGTAAAACAAAATCAGCCATATTTTATATCAAGGATACACATTTACACTTTTTTGAACCGGTGCTGCTATGTTCTAAAGCAAATAACCAGAATACATCACCATGGTTTATTGAGGGAGATTTTTTTGAGTAATCTGGTATTTATGCAGAATAGTGCAAAACATTTATATTATTACTTATTGTTGTGTGATAACTCATTTATGTACAGTCTCCTGTGTGTCAAAATCAGAATGGTCATGATTATAAACTATTATATAGTTCATAGTTTTATTGGTCAAATAACCATTTGCATTTATATGTATGTTAAAATGTATGTATTATAAGATTTGCATTTGATTACAGAGCGTAAACACGTATTGATTAGAATAGTTAACAGTTTAGGTGTGCAATCAAAAAACATAATTAACAATTGCATTTAGTTTAAAAAGTGTACCTTTTACAAATAAACAAACACATGACATGACATGTACACATTTCTAATGAATGATACATTTCTACAAAATCCTTCTTGAAAAAAAATCGTAAGACTTTTGGCACAAACTTGAGACTTTCTTGTCCCAAGTACTTCCCTTCCTTCTGGAACAGGTGAAATGTGTGGAGCTGGAGCTTAAGTCTGTACTGGTGTAGTCTCTCAAACACTTGTTCCAGGTGTTGGAGGTGCCTATCAAAACACGGGGAGTACACAATGACATCGTCCAGGTATATCAATAGAAAGTAATTTACCTGCCCTCCTAAACAGCATTGCACAAATTAAAATTATCCTTCGAGACATGACATGATTCCATGATATGCCCCTGTTCCCACAATATGATATTGTTACTACTTGTGAATTATCAATTTCTAAAGAAAGCTAATTACATTTTCATGAGATTATAGCTCCCTTCCCAAGTGTGCCTTATTCCATGATACTCGGTTCTCTGTGTACTGTTTGCAAATTTGCCTTGTGCCATCAGTCATTTCTTATTAATGCATATTAAGATGGTAACCACAGGCCTTTATATGTGTCGGAAAAACTGTTCTGGGCTCTAGATAGCGTAGTCTGACGGTAAAAACACAGAACTGTTTAGAACCAATATCCGACCAATCAAAGCAGTTTCCCTTAGACTGAATAATAAGGGGTTTATAAATGTTGGGAATTAATTTACATAATAGCTTCCTAAGAAAAAAGAAAAGGTATTTTTACATGGTGCTACAGTGGTCTTTTAATTCATGAGGAAATTTCTTAGCTGGAGGCTAAGCAGTTGGAGGACAAAATGTAGATCTTCTATATTTTCAGCGACACAATTAATGATCTTATTACTGAACTTTTCTGCACTGCCTGTTGAATTTTCGGAAATCATATAGCAAAATGTGAAAAGTGTTTTTTCTTCAATTCTGATGGTGCTCATTTGAGGAAGAAAGTGAGGGATATCCTTCACACACTGATAATGAATTTGACAGTTGGATACTACAATCGAACTGGGTCATTTTCATAAGAAACATAATATTTTAATGAAATATATCTTTTTATGAGGACAATTTGACACCATGTCAAGAAAGGGGGCTGAGAATTTCCTTTCCTTTATCTTTTGAAGTTGTGGTTTCATGGGAAGTTATGTGTTCCTTTGCCGTCGCCTGCCAACCTCACGGTAACAACAACAACAAGAAACTATGCTCAACTACACTAACCTTAAAGGTCTCCTATTCTAAAAATGTTAGGCATATATTATAGGTCTCAAATATATAAAAAACATGTCTATGAAATGTTTTACTCAAAATACAAAACAGAACATGCATTCTAGCCAGGCCCGGTTCCAGAACAAAATGACTCGGGGTGCATCTGAGATTAGAGAGGGTGCACCAGTGGTAGGCTCACGTTAGCTACAGTGGCCTGAAACAACAAGGAAAAATAGCATTGATGTTATCGTCTCCAATTAACAGATTATGGCATGTTTTATGTTTTGAAACCAAGCAAGCGAGAACATTTCAAGTGTCTTAAAAGTGCTATCCTGAAATATTTAATCCAATCCAAAGTGGCAAACAACTTCTTCACAACTTTTTTTTACACATAATCTCTCGGGATGGGTATTGTTAAGGTTAACGGTACTACTACTTTTATCGATACCGCTTATCGGTCCGGCCTTTTAACGGTACTCTTATCGGTTCTTTTGGAGAAAAAAAAAAGGTAAACTAACTTAACAAATTGTGAACAAAACTAACATTGCTTTTTATTTAAATGAAATACATAATATCTCAGATCAAAAGAAACGACAATGTTTTAACAAATCGCATTAAATAATCTGATGACAGAACTGTAAACAGAATAGCTGAAACTGTAACTAAATAAATAACTCAGTTACCTCTAATCATTAACCCATGTTTGTATAATGTAGTTAACTCCGTGTGTTCCTGCTAGCATACATAACACCTGACGTGGAAACGTTACTCGTGGATGGGGCTACAGAGCTACTAGAAAGACAGTCGAACGCGGTGCATTTCTCCGTCTGAATGTGGTGCACTTTTGCTAAATGTTTAGACAAATTGCTCGTGTTACCGCCCTGACATGCTAAACTCTTATTGCACTTTTGGCAACAAGCATTGTCCACCTTGAGACGGGTAAAGTTTAACCACACCTCAGAGCGCGTTCATCTCCTCCGTGTGTGTGTTGATGCATGTAGCAGCCGCGTGTGTGTAAACTGCCCCGCCCCCTCGCACACAGGCGGGTGAGAGAGATCGAAAATACTAAAAATAATCATGGACGCATTTTGCTGTCTTTTTGCGTATTAGAAACGGAGTTGGCGACACTAAAAGTGCAATATAATGTTTGTGTAGCAATAATACACATGACATATTTTTTAGATGTCTCCAGTACCGATAAAAAAGACCGCTAACGTCGGAGCTTAACGGTACCACGGTCTTTAATAATTCAGCCCCGGGGCCCGTTTAATACCGGGGCTCGGTACCCATCCCTACTCCAGTACAGGGGGGTATACTACGAAGCAGGATTTTCGCTTAGCCGGCTAACTTCAGGGAAAACTCGGGGTTCCCGGTCCTACGAAGCTGGTTCTCTTTTTAGCAGGCTAGATCTCCATGGTAACTTATGCTGTGCGGCTAACCTGCCCCTGGAGCAGGTTAGGTTGCAGGCTAAGAGCTCAACTCAGTGAAAGCACTGCCTGCTGACCAATCAGAGCTCAGTGTGCGGAGTTTAAAGCGATCAAGTCATATTACAGGAGAAAGGAAATACAGAAAAGCTGCCGTTGCAGGAAAGACGGCCGGCAAAAATCACCGACTGTGTGAACGTGAACATTAATAGAATATCACCTCCCACCTTCAGAGCAATCTGACTATTATAACATTAGCGTTAAGAAAGCTTACTTAAATATCTGCCACAACATAAGTAACCGGATCAGAGTAACATTAAGTATAGTCCGCGGCATATCACAACATAATGTATCATATATTTCTTTATCTGAGTCAGCTGAGCCGTATCTGGCCGTGCAACACTTACAGTGTCACATACTGTATGCAGAAGTATTATTTTAAGCAACACATTAAGTTGACGAAACACTCGAGTCAAATGTAATGAAAGTCAGATGGTGTCTTAGACGGGGCAGTGATATCATAAACCTGTTAATGTACGCATTCAAACACTTGTTCTGTTACCAGC
>NW_011337145.1:0-7792 GCF_000735185.1 Notothenia coriiceps
GAATTTGAAAATACACAGCCGGAAAAAGTCTGCCACTTCCTTACAGAGCCCCTCCTCCAACACACAGGAACGCGCACATGACCAATGAGGGCACGAGATAAGTTTGTGCACAGATGGAAGGCTGACAGGCAGGTAGGCCATCCAGTTATTTTAGCCGGGCCGGCTACAATGATTGGTCGTGCTTTTTACAGTACTACGGCTTCCACAGATGAACCTTTTTTATGGATTTTTTGTCAAAGAACTTAAGATATTCATTGCTATCGGGATGTTAAGAGCATTCCATGGAATATAACAAAAAATGCATCTCGAGCCGGTTTCCCAAACTTACCTACCCCACCTTTAAGTGCAAGACATTGAAAAGGAGTTAAGGAGTCAGCTGTGTGTTCCAAATGTCAACTAAACAAACAGATGAACCAATAAAAGCTCTAAAGTTTCAAAGAATGTGAAGTACAGCAAGCCCCAAGAAGAAATGGGAAGAAAATTGAAAATAAATTAAGTGAAATAAGTAAATATAGAGCAATTGATCTAATATCTATTGATTGCTTTATGTCAGTGTTGACGCATTAATGAATAATCTTATATTTTATTAATTGAAAATGTACTGCTTTTAAGGTGAAAGGTGTTGAAGAACTAATTATTCTTATCTCTGAGTTTCACTCTTTTCATCTTATTGCTAATTTTTCCGGTTTTACGGGCCCCACATGTGCTTTTTGTTTCACTCTGAGTGTCTCTGCATCCTCATTTCAAGCAGCAGTCAGCGTTTTCAGTATTAAAGCTTTGATAGATCCACTACGTGCTACCTGCTTAGCATCAGAAGGCAGGTTCACGATGTGAGCGAGCTGACTGGGGAACAGAGGTGCATTTAGCCAGATATTTCCCCCAGGAGTTGGTGGAGTCAAAAACAAAGCAAGAAGGAGAGTGAATATTGGATTTACATTCGTCAGGTGGCCAGAAACATGACTCCTAATGAGAATAAGACTGACTATTGAGTCTGGAGTCTCCTCTGTGATGAGGTTCAGGCAGCAAAGCAACTTTAATTCAGTTAAATGTTAACGGTTACGATCCATCTCGATATTTAAATCACTGTGGACCCTTTGTGTGTTAAACCAAGACTATGAGGTTTCCCGCTCCTTAACCAAGTGCATAAATATAACCATAAAAGTATAATAATGTGGTTGTCAATATGAGAAAATGTTGTAAAGCAAAGTCAGATATTTAAATGAAATACAGCAAGCAGTATATCATCTTAATTGGTTAATAAATTGGCTAACAAGTATGCAATATCTACTCCAGGAGTTAATATGTCAGTGTTATGTTTTCAACTTGTTTTTCATATATAAATCGTAAATGATCTGTATTAGCTAGAGTTATTCATTGAAGCTATATGATGTACACTGAAGGAAATTGTATGGCTGTATATTTCCTTCAAACATTCTCGTTGTCAGACATATTTCCTCAACTGTAACTGTGTCTTGATCTAACAACACTACAACGCCATATTGACACTTCAACAACAGGATGTCCTTTGCACAGAATAAAGCCAGTGTGTGTTTCGATAAACCTCCATAAATGCTGCCAATAAGCTCTTCGCTGCTGTGTCAGCCGGAGTGAGAGGAGAGGGGATGCTTCTGTTGCCACGTTGGGAGCACTAACACTCACTCTCCCACTATGGATGTGGTCGCACCGATCTTCTCTCTCCCCTGCCGGTTTAATTATTGCAACCCCAGGGATTATTTGTGTGGTGGTGGAAAAATATACACTCAGCTGGGAGCTTGAACAAGATTAAACCTCGACAGTTCGATGTAGAAGTATGTATGTTTGTACATTTTGATCACTTTACAGAATGTGACTCACCATCTCAAGTGTAGAGGGAATGATACGTTTCCTCTTCAAATAAATGACATGTGAAATTTCTTAGCTCAGATTTACTATAGGCTGTCATCCTAAGGAGCATTAGCCAGGCTCATGAAATCCTTAGCAGAGAGGAGAAAGCTCCACTTGTGACAGCAATTAAAACACATTTATATTATGCCATCAGGCCACCTGAAAGAAATTCTAATATTTACGTAAAGAGTCAGACACTCAGCGGCTCTGCGGATCCACTGCTCCTCCTGTATTAGCATCATAGATTAGCATAAACATCACTGGAGACGTTTCATCTGCAGATTTCAAGGAGATGATATTCAGCCCATCGAAGGAAACGTCAGACCCACATCTTGGAGGATGTTTGGAATTTAACGGACTGTAAAGTGAGATATTGCTTGGAAACTAAGATGTCATAGGATGTTCACAAAGACAGAATATTGTTTTTAATTCCTTCTAAATACTGTACATTGGCAAAAGTTTGCAAAAGAGAAGTCTTACATTATAGGCAGAAGCAAATTGGTTCAGCATAAAGACTGGGGGGGAAATAAACTAAATCCATCTACCGGACCCTCAGAAGCTCATTTATCATTAACATCTGACATCTTGTTTCTTTCATCTCTGGGAACTGAAATGTTAAGGTGTTTGCCATTCTAGAAATGTTTTACAAGGGATTTGTTGGGGGGCTTTGATGCCGATAGCTGTTATTGAACGTTCACTGTATTTATGCAACACATGCATTTAATTAACCGCTTAAAAACTTGGTTTCATTGGGAAAAAATGGAAAGTGGTGTTTGTAGTACCAACAACTAGCACCACACCAGATTAAAAGTTGTTCTCTAAATATGATCAGAGGAGGAATAGAAAGTCCTGTGTGTCAATGGCAAAGCTTTGAGCAACTATTTGAGAATGGATGTGTCCACATTACAAAATCTTTTCACAGCCTTCACATACTGCTGAATATGCAGAAATATTCAATTAGAATCTCTCTCTGTGTGTGTGCGTGTGCGTGTGCGTGTGTGTCTGTGTGTGTGTGACCAGAACCTCAAGAGGTGAAGGGAGCTCCGAGGCTAAATGGGAAGTGCATACACGTTCTCCCATTTTCAAGCTACTGAAAGTTAGACTATTTAATGAATGCAGCTATCTGAATGGAACTAAGAACAATGAAGCAGAGGTTAAGCTTTTAAGCCTTGTCTTCATTTGTCAACATCAACTATGTGTAGAGGAGAAGATCAGAACATGTATTCCAGGCACACAGGATGCATCTCATGTTTTTTCCTATTCTACCTCAGGCTGTTTGTTTGGATCAGATCTTCTTCACCTCTCTGAGTCATCTCTGTTAAAGGATACTCTGCTTTCAAGTCACTTCCATAAAGAAACTACAGTATTATTATAACCTGCAGCAGTCAATATGTTTAGTTTTGCCTTTGGAAAATACTTTTCCTGGGAAGCATCAGATGAGAGGCCCAAAAGAAAAGCCGTTAGTCCAAGTATTTGATTTCCATCCCTATGAAATTAGTCACCATGAAAATCAAGCTCTTTGTCATTGAAGAAGGTCTACCAAAAGGGCTCAAGGACATTCTATACAACACGGACAAAAGAACTAGTGGCTGACAACACAAACACAATCTGACACTTAAGCTTATTTAACACATTGAAAGCAAAACAATAATCTGCCATGTTCACTAACCCCTATTTATAAACTACTGAAGCAATAAACCCTGAATACTTGATTGTTAAAAAATAACAGTGTTTATTTACTAAATTATTAATTTACAAGCATTTTGAGAGCGGCATTTGTGTCACTAGCCAATACACAATCAAGTGAATTAAGTTAGCAGGTTAAATGGTTTTGTTAGGATGACTTAAGAGGTTGAATCAGATTTCTGTTGCATGAAAAAGTCCTAATTTCCTTGACCAAATGGACTGCTGCTCCTGCCTAGCAGAAAGGGAATATGTGGTGTAATTAAGAATTGAGGGATTAGGGGAAAACAGGGTGAAAAGTAAATGCAATTTGAATGTGCAAGAACTACAGCAGTAAGAAGCGATGAGATATAAAACAGGAAGAAATGTGGACAATATAACTGAGGAATATTCATAACATTTCTTGAAAGTAAAGAAATGTGTTTGGTACTGGAGTACAAAAACAAGACAACACAACAAAAAAATATGAGTAAGAAGAACATTTGGATTTCCATATCAAAACATGTATAAGGTTAAAAACTAAACAAGCAGCAAAAAATATCATCCATCTTGCGATAGTATCACACAAGCTAAACTGTGACGCCAAATCGGACTTGACTTTTTGTTTATTACTCATTCATAAAATGTTAGCAGGTAACAGAGTAAAGATTATCCCTGCTAAACATCAGCATGTTAGTATTGGATGGTAAGTTGTTGCCATGCTACAAGCAAGCACTCATATCAAACAGCTCCTGAGAGCCCCTCCATACACAGCTTTCTTGAGGTTTGGCCTTCTTTTACTGTAGCATCACCCGGCCTTTGTCATATTCTCACGTCGGCCAATTTGAGAAGTGCTGGAAACAGAAAGGTTTCCGGATATTTGACCCAAAACAAATAACATCAAAGACATGTACTGCTCTCACTTAATGAAACCACTCTGCCGTTTCCTTTGAAAGAAAAGATCATCACCTTCTGCAAATGCATTCTGCCCCTTTACGCAGAGAAAAGTCCATTTGCTTTATGACAACATATATAAAATTCACATAATCATTTAGCAGGAGTGAGACAACCAGTAAACATTAACTGAATATACGGCAACACTGACTAACCGTATTGAAGAGGCAGCAGACCTGAGAACAGAAATCAGTAGCACTGTTTCACTTCGTAGCAGGACATTAGGGCGATCTGACCCAAACACATCAGAGAGAGCTTTAGCTGCGTTGTCTGACAAATACATACTGACAACAGCCTGCATGGAGATTATCCATGCTCAGCAGGATGGGACTGGAAAAGGTCAGCAACTATGATTACTTTCTAACACTGCTTCACCAAAGCACCTGTCACTGATGAGGCTAGACACAGAGGCACACTCTCATGTTGTTTCTCAGTTAAGTGTTAAATCCAATCACACAGAATTGATCCCATGTTTTCCGTAAATGTGTTTATTTGGATTTAGTTTCCCCTCCAACATGTATGTTAGAAATGTAACATTCTCGGTGTGAAACCAACTCTTCACCTTTTATGCCTGCTACTATTTGAAACGACCATCCTCTCTGGAGCTCCTCTCTCTATATCTCTGTTTTGTTGAGCTTTTCTTTGGTGAGTCAGCCAGCACGCAAAGCCGGACACCAATACTTGATCAGTGTCCAAGCCTGCCTGCAGCTACCCAGCTCCACCAGCTGGTCGGGGCTGCATCAGCGTGGAGTGGGATGGAGAAGAGTGGAAGGGGCAATGCTAACAGGCTTCTGAAGGCTCGCTGCGTCCGATCTCTCCGGTGAACAGTCAGCCTCAGGTGGCAGGGCAAAGGCACGACAGGAATCCATCTCAAAATATCCCAAACACAAAGATTATAAATAAAAAAACGCTGCAGCTGAGGGACTGTGTGTCAGTAGAGAAGGTGTTGTTTGTTTGTGGAGTCCCACGAGATGCTAAATGTGTTAAATCCCATGTGAGACAATTTTAGACAGCCCAGCATCTGCCACAGAAACTTCCTTCCTCCATTTTTCTCTGTCTCACCGTGGAACAAAGCAGTTAGTTCATTTCTGAGGAGAGCGTCAGACCCTTCACATTGTGACGTCCTCTGAGAGTTTTGTCCTGAGGCTACAGCCAGATGAAACATTGAGGACAGCCTCAATTTGTATCCTTATAACAATAAAACAAATACTGTATGACTACCGTTCAAATATAACATCGTAATCCATTCGAAGGTTTATATTATAGGACTATATTATCATAAAGGAGTAGGAAAAATCTCAAGGTTTAAACGTGAGACAATGCATGCATATAAAGCTCTGATAAATTGCCCTTAAGGTAAAATCTGTAGCTGGTTTTGGCCTTCAGGCCGTATGTTTGACCCCTTTGCCTTAAAGGGGTGCTATTATAGTTGTTTTGAGGTTGTTTGCATGCTTTAATGTTCAAAAGGGTCTTCATTTGTACTCATACTGCCTTTGCTACAGCACCTCTTTTCACCTCTGTCTGAATTAAGAGCCCAGTCTGCACTGATTGGTTAGCTGACTCTTTAATGATAGGTCAACAGCTTAGTAAAGTCCCTCACCATATCACGTACAATGTGTCGAAACTTCCAACCAGGGCCGGCCCGTAGCACTGGCGTTATAGATGTTCGCCTATAGGGCGTGAGATCTGGGGAGGCGTTGCGCTGGTAGAAAAACATTTTTGACCGTTGGTGCTCATCCTAATTTTCGGCCGTGATGTAACAATATTCATAATTAAGTAAATGTAACACCCTTTTCACCCCGGTTACACGTTTCATTTGCCCTGTACGATGGGCGATGTAAGTGATGAAAATGGGGGATGTCGGCTTATCAGGCGCCAGCAGCTCACAGCCAAAGTGGGAGTGAGCGAGGGAGGGAGAGAGGGAGGGAGAGAGGGAGGGTGCACCGGTACCGGCGCTGTTATTAGAATCTGGAGCTAGCTGCGCTAACGGATATAAGAAGATGTTTCTACAATAATGTGGAGGGAGACTCCTCTCCAGTCAGACTGAGAGGCTCAGTGAGGTAAAGGACTTTCAGTGTTTAGATAGTTCACTTTAATCTAAGTTATCTCAGTGGGTCTCAAACGATTTGGTCCCAATTTATGTAAACACATATTTCCAAGGCACTCCTTTATAATTATTGGGATAAACAGGTTTGAAATCATTTCAATGTATACTTAGGACAGTAAACCAAAAATATAGTTTTAAACTGGAGAGATTAAAAAATATGCACAAATAAATAAATGTTAATAGGACAAATAAGTACGGAGCCCTGGAGGGTTCATTGAGAGAATAATAAATAAAACGTGGCCACGTTTTACTTTCTCGTTTGCACGAGTTAATAAAGCGTGGCCTCGTTTTATTTAAATTGAGGGATTCCTGTCCGTGACTCACAGTATCTGCTGCCCACAGCTGTTTTATAGAAGAAAAACCTCCTTCACTTTATGAAATCTCTGCGGCACCAGTGGCCTGTACTACGAAGCAGGATTTGCTATTTACACTATTCATTCATGAAGTATGACGCTGCGCTGTCAGCACGCGTCTCCATGTTTGTGATTGGTCAAATGTTGCTAACCCCGTCCCTTTCACATGAACGCGCTCTCAGCCGGTCAGAGAAACCCTGGTTGATTTACTGAGTTGATAACCAGCTTCGTAGGACCGCTTAGCGACATCGCGTTTGTTAGGGCTAGTTAAGCCGGGTAAATAAAACATATCCAGGGTCTGTTGAACTGGCTCCGTCGTACAGGGCACTGGAGGCAGTAATGTGTAACTCAGCAGAATCTGAGAAGAGCAGCACCAGCTGCAAAGAGCTGTGCCTTTTACTGTTTACTTAACTGGGTTTCCCTTCATTAGAACAGCTGAATAGAGATCGAGGCTGCTACGTTTAACCACACACACCTCTACACACCTTTTTGTCACTGGTGTTACTTCATACCTTTAACAATATTAAAGGCTTTTTAGAAATGTTTTTTTCAAAATCTATTCTGCACATACAGTCAGAGGCACAGTAGGATAATGATAATGCAAAAAATTAGGAGATTATGTATTTATTTATTTTAATCAGGTTTGTGAAAAGTGTGATTGTGTGACGTTTGCTTATTAACACCATCATATCTTTTCTATAATAATAACAATATTTAAAGGACAGTCATACACATTTAATGATAGTATCCTTAACATCCTAACTCTTGAATGAAGCAAAGGTCAATTGATATAAAATCCTTTACAAGCCAAATGTGACACTTTTGATTTCAT
>NW_011337146.1:0-4273 GCF_000735185.1 Notothenia coriiceps
ATTTTAGTCTCATCCGACCACAGGACCTTCTTCCACATGCCTTTTGCCCTCTCTTGGCTGGTTTGTTGTCGTGGCACATGTTTTCCATTTTAAAATAATAGATTTAATGGTGCTTCGTGATGTTCAAAGTTTGTGAGATTTTTTTATAACCCTCTCATACTTTTCCACAACTTTGTCCCTGACCTGTTTGGAGAGCTCTTTAGTCTTCATGGTGTCGGTTTCTTGCTTAGAAATTGTCACGATCTTAGTGTTATGTCACGGTTTTAGTTTTGTTTGTCTGGTAATGGGTTTTATTTTGCTATTCTGTTCTCCCTGTCTCTTGTTTTCCTTCCTGTGTTTTTCCTCCTGTGTCTGATTGTCTCATTGTGTTCACCTGTTGCCCTTGTGTTTCTGCCTCCCTTACCCAGCTGTGTCTTGTCCTGTGATTACCCCTCTCTGTATTTAGTCTTGTCTTCCCCTGTGTGCCTTGTCGGTTCATTGTCTTTCCTGTCTCCCTCCATGTTGGTGACGGTCAGTTTTGGTGTAATTGTTACCTTGTGCTACCTGTGTTTCTCATGCCATGTGTTTGTGTTCAACAGCTTTTAAAATAAAGCTCGCCTTTTGTTTCTAGATCTTTTTAACTTTTTTGTAGTCTGCATTTGGGTCCTACCTTTTTCCCACATCCTAACAGAAATGCCACTTGCTGTGGTGTGGAAGACAGAGGCCTTCTACAAATGAGGCACTTGATTGCACACAGGTGAACTTTATTTAAATAATTGTGTGACTCTGAAGGTCTTTGTTTGGGCTAAATAGCAAAGGGGGTGAATACATATGCACACACCACTTTTCAGTTTTGTTTTTTTACGTTTTAAAACTTGCTCTTTTTTTTCACTTCACCAATTTTGACTGACTTTGTGTGGGGTCTTGCCACAAAATCCCCCCAAACATATTATATTATTTTTGGTTTTAATGCAAGAAAATAGGAAAAATGGGCACTGTACCTAGGGTACCTAGCTGTGTAATACACGTATCCCAGGTGTGTGTGATAACCAGGAGCAGACAGAGCTATATTCTGGTGATGAATCTAAATAAATCCTCAGATTTCACCCCGTATTGATCCTGAAGCAGCGACCCCATGCATGCTGAAGCTCTGGCTGTTGCTGCAGGTTTTGCAATCCTACATACATCTGTGTGAAGAGAGGAGCTGCTTTACTTTAAAGTTTGGTTTGAGTTAGTAATGCTCTGCAGCGTAAAGACTGTTTGCATCAGGCTACAGGGAGACATTCAGCAGGAAGTTAAGAGGAAGTTTGTTAAGGGGAAGCAGCAAGAGGAAAGAACAGCTGCAGGACTTTCATGCAGAAAGAAACCCCAACATGTAGAGAGGTTAAGTAGCAAACATCTCGGAAAATATGTATTACATGACTTGGGGTGAAGTGTCTCAGGGACACAACGACATGCTGACTGCAGTGGGTCTCAAACTTGCTACCCCCTGATTCTATTGTGTGATTTAAAACAAGACGTTGTATATTTTGCTTAACATTGGCCGCTGTAGCCACCATTATAGGATAAGGACACGTTGCATTTCACTTCTGCTCAAAGACCTTTCTTACTTTAAGGTTATTCACACAAAAGACCTTTTCTCTGTTTTATCATTATTTTTAAAACATCAATCTAATTCTATTTAATGTATGTTGAACCTAACACTAAGAAGAAAGGATTCAATGCAACAAAGAGACAGATTCAAGTCTATGGTTTCTATGGGTCACGTTAATAGTATTAATTCACCAATAAAGTATTTTATCATTTTATGAATGCAAATGAATGGACAGCAATGTTTGTTTTCCCAGATTTGAATGCATCACACTGAGAGCATGCAGGCTTTGCCTCCAGCAGATGGATCTCCTCTCAATCCTCCCTCAGTCTGACAGCTCTCATCTCGTCCTCAGGTTGAATCTCACCTGCTCTGCTTCCTGTTTAGCAGCTTCCTGAGGCCGGTTTATACTTCAACTTAAATCACGTTACACAGCCTTCAAACTGTGTTTACACCCAGGGCAGGAAACCTTTTTTACTTCTTCGTGCTTCGCCTATTCTCCCTCGTCTGCTGAAGGGCGCTTCCACATTGTCTTATTTTGTCTTCGGTTAGACCCTTTTTGCTGTTACTTCCCATTACGTCAACTTTAGCAACCTCTACTTGTAATTAAGTCATAACTTAACGACAGGCAAGGAATAACTAAGCTTGTAGATGACCAATATGTGATTAGTTTATCCAAATAACACATATTGGGGAATGTACAGCAATGATTGGAGCTGTGAGGATCTGCTGGCTGTGAGAGTGTGTGGTTGAATAAATAAAAAACACGTTGACAATGATTGTATTATTTATCTCACTGTCTGAATGGTAGACACAGGTCAACACACCCTAGGATAGTAAATAATAATTCAAATGTTAATTATGAGAGTCATCAATTTGGCAATAGCTAGATAGCTAAAATGTACTAGCTAGCTAGTTAGATAGGTATCTAACTTAAGCTAGGTAACTAGTTAGATAGAGAGCGAACGTCAGCTTGTTAAGTAGATAGCTGTCGTCTGCTAGCTTGATAGCAAGATGGCTAACATTTGCTAGTTTACTTGTTAAATAGATGGCTAACTTAAGCGAGCTAACTAGTTAGATAGAGAGGGAACGTCAGCTAGCTAGTTAAGTAGATAGCTGTCGTTAGCTAGTTGATAGCTAACATTAGCTAGTTTACTTGTTAGATATTTGGCTAATGTCGGCTGAAATTCAAGATAGCTAACGTTGGCTAGCTAAATAGCACACTGACAGGTTAATTTAACTTGGTATCTAGGCTAACTTGCTTTTATACATGTCAACACTGTACTGTGGACCTTTGTCTTTTTAAAAGGATAGGTGCGTCATTCTCTATATTTTTTTTTACTGTTAAATTATTTTTAAAAAGTAAAAGAAAGCGCTTGTTAATCTGTCTTTCACTGCCTTTGTCTTACTTTTGCCCTGGCTCTGAGACCTGAGTTAAAAGGTTACAAATTAATATGTAAATCTTAACTCATTTGATTGATAAAAAGAAACACTAAAACATGGTTTTAGTAATTCCAAAAAGCAGATAAAATGTTGCTAACATGCACAGCAGCTATCAAGTTTAAAAAAGATCCCAAAAACTACTCCAACTTACTTTTTTCTTGTCTTTCGTCCTTCGAACACAACCAATTAAGACCACGAGCCTTAGTATAGAAACTTAAAACAGAATAATAATACTGCTGTGTCCTTGTTTGAACAACGTCTGCTTTAAGACTGAACAGAGGTCCAGATCTCTCAACCATTAAGACCGAACCTTTAGATGTGACTGTCAGGTCATCATCACCTTGAAAGGATTCCTGCAGCTCAGCCTGGAGCAGAGAGACGTTTCTCTTCTGAGTGTTTGGCTTCTGGAGCATCGGTTTAATGACTTCAGCGTGTCGGCTTCAAACAAAGAGATGGAAACAGGCACGTAGGTCTGACTTGAGACTTCTGCCCAAATCAGGCAAAAGTGTTTTATTTCTATCCGAGATCTTTGAGTTTATAGATTTGTTATGTTCACAGTCTGCTGTATATTCTCTACTTTCTTAATGCTGTTTTAATTCTATTTTGAGATGTTTCATTTCTAGTATTGTTTATTTATACTGTTTAATGTATACCGATGTGCAACATTTTCCCAATTTAGGATCAATGAAGTACCTTTTACCTTATCTTATGGGGAGTAATGGATAACATGTAACGGGATACAAAAAAAGGGTGACTGTGTTCCCTTACAGTTACAATAAAAAGGACATAATCAGATTACTGTTACATTGGGGATTACTAGCAGATTTAGAGTGAGTAAAACCACAATTTTTTCCCTCAAAATTCTCTTTTTTTTCTAGATTAAGATTTTTTTCAAATTCCTGACTTTTTTTTAATAATTCTTACTTTTTTTTTTTACAAAAATCTCAATTTCTTGAAACAATTCTGACTTCTTATAAACATTTTTGATTTATTTTACAAAAATCTCACTTTTTCGAAATCCTGATTTGAAACATGTTACTAACTTATTTTCAAAATTCTGTCTTTAATATAAAAAAAATATTTTTTTAAAAATCTGACTTTTTTCCAAGTTTCTATGCATTTCAAAAATCTCACTTTTTTAATAATAATAATAATAATAATACATAATATTTATATAGCGCCTTTCACGAAACCCAAGGTCGCTTCACAAGTCGGGCAGGGGGGGGAGTAGGGGAAAAGAGGCAGACAGGTCAGGGGGGG
>NW_011337147.1:0-5611 GCF_000735185.1 Notothenia coriiceps
CAGGCTCCGGCAGCAACTTCGTGAGCGGTGGCAAAATCTTTGGCATTCCAAAAAATTGCTGAAGGACCTTGCGAAGGTTCATTTTCGTGTTGAATTTGCGTGTCAATTTTGCCCTTCGTAAGGCCATCGTGAGGGCATCTTGTTATCATCGGTGCCATCGGGCATTCGCCCCGATCAGAGTGAGGGCGAATGCCCAATGGCACCGATGATAACACGGAGATGACACGATTTGACAAGATGCCCTCAAGAGTGCCTTACGAAGTTGCCGCTCACGAAGTTGCTGCCGGAGCCTGAGAAACTCCACCGGTGGTCATACGAGGGCTTAAGATGCCCTCACGAATGGCCCGATGTTGTTACGATCAGAGCCGAATTTGAAAATGTCTTTTATCGTGTGTCCATCAGGTGTCAATTTCGGGACAGTGTGACGCGGGCTTAAGGAAGTCACGACTGCTGCTGTAAGCTTACCAGTTGACATTATTGTTTGAGGTAGCAAATCTTTTACAGACTATTCAACTAACCCAATAGAATTAAGAGTGGCTTCTAGGTGACAGTAGTACTGTGGTACATGTATTAAATATATATAAAGAAAACCATGTATAACTTTTGAATAGCGCTGTCTTGACGGGCGCGACCGTAGTGGCACCACTTCTGCTAGGTCGCCAAGATGGCGGTTGTCGAGTGTGAGAAGTGTCCACCGTTCCACACTGAACTTTTTGAACGTTATTAGAGCACCATCCTGGTACTGATAGTTACCTGCATTTTGCTAATAGATAAGGGACAAACTCCACAGTTGTGATTTTGTGCAAACAATGAATTCCAATTTGTATTTAAAAGTAAGAAAGTAAGAATCAACTGGATATTTTCCAACAGCGTCTACATCTGTAGCAATATCACAATTAGGTTTTGGTTTTTGGAATGGTTTTGGGCTCTGTAAAGGCACACTAGTACCAAAGCTGACCACCTCACTGTGACTTCAAGCTGCACTTAGTCACTGATTCCCTGTACAATTGTCACTTTCATATTTATATTTGTATTCAATTTAAACAAAAGAAATACAACATTACATATACAACACCTTTTTCACCTTGGTTGATAAATTTAAAAATGACCGACTATATTCCTTTGCTTCCAGTCCTAATTTTATGCTAGGCTAACCAATCCTGAATCAAAATCTATACTTCCCACCATTTCCTCAAAAAAAGTGGAGCTAATCCTAACCTGTCATCCCAAACAGAATCTTATATCTGAAACATATGGGTCAAGGAACAGGAAATCGAAAAAAGAAGAGCTGTATCTGGGAAAGGAGACACATCGCAAGGCATTTGTACGGAGCCAGTGATGAACTTCAATCTTCAGTACAGATCATATATTGTTGGCTCTGAGTATTCAGACATGTTCAAAGAAGAGTAGTAGGCCCTATGTGATACAGGTGGGATTAGTGCAGACAACAGAAAGAGGGTGAATGATGAGAAGTGTTTCACTGTTAACATGCTTTGGGTTCTAGACTGCTTCTAATCGCCAACAAAGATTAAAGGCTGAACCTCGGCATGGAACATAATCTGACTAGCAGCTCAAACACAGCACTGACATGAAATCCTTTGTCATTTGGGTCAGATGCTTAACATTAAAGGAGCAGGACCGTCACCACCAGAATCCAGGTCAGTGAGTGAGCAGACAACACAATGGCAGCAGCAGGCAGATGTTTTCAGTGAAAAAGCTCTAGAAAGCCATCATACACTGGCAGCAAACAGAATATAGACACAGTTTAAGAGTAGTTCAGAACATAGAGGAGCATTTAACCCTTACCCCAAGAGACAGAGAGGTACCTCAGAAGGTGGTGGAGACCAAACAAAGCTAGAAGAGAATGAGTATTGTACTACAGGTGGTCAGAAACATGACTCACATGTTAATGCAGCATTTTTGCATAATCAATACCTGACTCGGATAGGCATCAGAGGTGGGAGAAGTACTAATAAAACTACCAGAGTATAGGAATACTCTGTTCAATTGTAAAGGTCCTTCAATCAAAATGTTCCTCAAGTGAAAGTAGAAAAGTATTATCATCAAAATATAGTGAAAGTAGCGACAGTAAAAGTAGTCATTGTGCAGATCAATCAATCAATGTTTATTTATATAGCCCAATATCACAAATGTTACATTTGTCTCAGTGGACTTCACAGTTTTTACAGAATATCAGTATGACAATACGACACTCTCTGTCCTTAGACCATCACATCGTACAAGGAAAAACCTCCAGAGAAAACCCACAGTTTAAAGGGGAACATGGGAGAAACCTCAGGGAGAGCAACAGAGGAGGGATCCCTCTCCCAGGACGGACAGACGTGCAATAGATGCCGTGTGTAAATCAAAGAGATAATACATTTGCAACATAGGTAGATTGGTCCAATTCAGAAAAAATATATATGATATGTTTTATAATGATTTATCATTAAAGTGTTCTAAAAAGCTGGTAAAGGTGCAGCTAGTTTGAAGGACTTTGTATACTGCAGGGTAGTTAAATGTGAATTTACTCCAGGTGGAACTAAAGTCTGATTTAACACTTGATTATATTTCACATCATTCATCCACATCTGTAAAGTAACTACAAGTATAAAACATTTAAATACTCGTGTATAGTACAAGTACCTTAAAATTGTACAAAGTACAGTACGTGAGTAAATGTACTTCGTTACTTTCCATCTCTGATAAGCAAGTCATTTTTCGTTATCTTCAAAATAATCTGGGCTACTCAGAAATAACAACTTCCTATTAAACCAACTTGATGAAGTCCAATGTTCTATCTTATTTTGCTCTGGTTTGGTCTCCACCAACTCTTTGTGTTATACAAACACACAACCTCACAAACACTTCCAGTCCAACATGTTGCTTCCAAAGGCAAAAACTGGCCATCAAAGGGCCAGAAATGTTTTGAATGGCGACAAAGCATTGCTGGTTGCAGCTAACGACCGCGATAATATAAATTAACTCATCATATGAAATATTTGGTGTTACTGATGACTCGTTTTGGCAGTGTTTATTTTAACGTTATGCGATCACAGTAGTGCAGGTACACTGTTCCACTTGTCACATGCACACTGTGGACTGTACATTTCTCCTCTGTGGGACGAATGAAGGTTTCAAGGTTTCAAAGGCTTTATTGTCACATGCCAGATGCAACAGTGTAGATATGGCATGAACATCTTAAGTCCCAGGCTCCTCAGAATAAAGATATTCTGATTTTGATATGTGCACATTACCCACTGTTTATCACAGTTGAAACATTAGAGATCTTTAGAACCACCAGAGTTCTTCTAGATATAGTGAAATGTTTAATTCAAAAATGTTTACTTAAAAAATGTTTGCACCTGGCCATCAAGTAGAAAAGTTATTAGAGTCCAAAAGAGAAAAATATGTGAAAACAACTGTAAAAATAAACGATTAAATTCACAGGAAAGATATAGAAGGCAATATTTCTTAAACGTATTTTGTCAGACGCCCACTTATCCACCCACCCCCCTTAGTCTTTGCTATGGTCAAAGTCATAGTGTTGTTTTTGTCATTACACTAAAGCATGTTCTACTACTTCAGTGATTGTGTGATAAGCATGGAGTAAAGTACAGTGTCTGTTTGTGTACATGCATGCACACAGAGAACCGTAGGCCTGTGTGCATGAGTGTGTGTGTCAGCGTGATGAGTGAGCAGGCGCTGGTCCACATGCCTCAGCGGACCACCCTGCACCGGGCAGCCATGGTGGGGAACAGAGACTCTGTGGCTGCTCTGATCCAGGGGGGCTGTGCTCTGGACCTGCAGGACAAAGTGAGTCACAACTCTTTCACTACAGGAACATCATTTCATATACTTTCAATATGTGTGGTTTATTAAAGGATGATAGTCGGTGATAACACTGTGTCCTGTGTCTGTTTGAGGACGGCAACACGGCGCTGCATGAGGTGTCCTGGCATGGTTTCTCTCACTGCGTTAAACTGCTGGTCAAGGCAGGAGCTGACGTCAACATCAGGAACAAGGTAAGACAAAAACAGAACATTTGCTCAACACAAGGTCTACCTATTTTCAGTCTTTTTTTATTTTCCAAAACTTTCATCCTCATTTTGTAGCCTTCCACAGAGTTGCTTGACAATATGGCAAGACATTTATAAAGAGGCAGCCCACTATTCGGTTTTACAGTATAGGGGAGAATGGGGTAAGATGAGCCTCTAGGCAAGGAAAATTAGATAGAAGTCAAATCACAGCGACAACCTTTACTTAAGGATGTCTTCTGTCAATCCAAATGAAAATAATGCAGCTTTAAAAAAAGGCCATGAAAATATGACTTCTCAAAGAAAAGTGGTCTGATGGCTTGACTTGCCCCATCTAAGGGATAATGGAACAGGTCAGCCAGTTTAATAGATGTTAGCAAATATCTTAGTGTCCAGTTGCAAAACCTACAATATAAAACTTCATGTCATTGCAACCCTAACCCTGTTAACTAAAACTGTTCTATATTTGCTAAATATTTGGGTTGTATGCATTATGTAAAGAATGGCTCTTTGGACCGAAGAACCTGGCACAAGGCATCACAATCCCTATCCTGGACCTTTCGATAACATCTGAATATCTGCCTGTGTTTCCTATCAGAGCTGAGTTGTGTATTTGCTCTGTAGTAAGGGTTCTATTTCGTCCCTACTGACCGCCAGAGGCGGTGCTTTAGCACTGGATGTCACTACCCGATCTGTCCCCCTGCCCGATCGGTACTGCGCATGTGCGAGATGGTCCGCCATATTGGACAACTCCGGACGGCAACCCAAGATGGACACTTGACACAGTAGCTTTTAGCAAAGCTCAAAAATAAAACGAGAGAGAGATGAATTATTGTTATTACAACGTGACTTCACTATTATTATCATTATATATATTTACTCTTTTTATTGGGTTCTTTTATTTGGGGTTAAGTACATTGTCAGAATAAGTGAGAAATGGATTTAACTTCTGTTAGACAGCTATCATACTGAATAAATATTTACTGTGAATGTATGCAAACATGTATGGCATATAGCTGTCTAACAGAAGTTAAATTAATTTCTCATTTATTCTGGCAATGTACTTAACCCCAAATAAAAGAACCCCATAAAAAGAGTTGTTAAATAATAGTGAAGTCACGTTGTAATAACAATATCTCGTCTCTCTCTCGTTTTATTTTTGAGCTTTGCTGAAAGCCACTGTGTCAAGTGTCCATCTTGGGTTGCCGTCCGGAGTTCTCCAATATGGCGGACCATCTCGCACATGCGCAGTACCGATCGGGCAGGGTGACGGATCGGGTAGTGACACTGGATATGTCCATCGCACGCATGCGCAGTTCGAGTATCTAATAACAACAAAGTCACCTGTGACTCACGTGACGACGGCTATATAGGCCGGCGTCATTAGCGGATCGGCTCCTTTTCATCCTTTTTTACCGCGGCTACATTCTTGTAGCTTACAGCGTTCAGGTTTGAACGTTTAATCTGAGGGATTCCTCTGCAAACAGCTGGCCGCGTGCAGCTTCGCGACTGACAGTCGGAGCTACGGGTTGCGCATCCTCCAGGAGCTGTGGCCGGCTGTGCGCTGTGCAGAG
>NW_011337148.1:0-4133 GCF_000735185.1 Notothenia coriiceps
TTATACGCATGCAAGAAAGAGGCGTGGCACAACATGAATCCAACTATAATTCACAAATGTATTTGTCCAATTAAGCTGTTGAAAAATGTCCCCAAGTGCTTCCCAAAAATTAGAGGCCACTTGACTTCGAGTATGCAAATATGTAAAGGTTGTTTGCACACTCACAAATAAACTGAATTTGCATGCAGTAAACGCTGTATCTGTACACAAAGGGCGGTGACGTCTAAAAGCAGCTGAAGACTCACCCATGTAGACTTAACTGTGTTTAATTGCTCCGCGGTTACTATGGCGTCTGTCTGTTTTATTAAGATTTTATTGTTACAAACTTTATAATGTTTGCTCTCGGGCGGTGCTATAAAAATGAATGAAATGACACCAGCAACACACTGCGGCAGCTCCCAGACAGTAACCACTCTGCAGACAGCGTGATACACAGCAGCTTTATTATGGTTCTTGTTGGTGACAGGTTTCACTGCTGTGGTTCCATAGTCTGTCTGAGTGTGAGCCACGGCTTCAGGCTCTGCACTCTGTCTTTGTGGCCTTAAAGAAAAAACTTTAGGTTCAGTTCTGAAAGGACTGCTTTGTCAGAACTAGCAACATGAGCAGTCCACCTCAGTTTAATCCTCAGTTCTACCCAGTTGTCCAAAGCACAATGTCCATCTCCACCTGAAGCCCTGCTTTAGGGGTCACAAGATGAACTTCAGGTTTTCAAAAGATGATTTACAGGACAGTAAAGCAGAAAACTACTTGAGAAAAAAGAAATAAAATAACTATCAATTTGAGTGGTATACTCAAATTGATAGTTATTTTATTTATTTTTTCTCTTGAATAACTGGATTATTTTACTCCTTACTGAATCTGAAAAATATTCAGTATTTAATGTTTTAACAATTTACTAGATAACAGAGTTTAACTTGGCAAGACTTTACTGCTGTGTTTCATTGGAAAATAAATCCAGTTTGTAAAAAACCAAGCTAGAGGAATTGAAAAGACGGGTTGGATTTCCTACACACAGTCGCACATTTTTGACACTCAATATGTCATATGCATATAAACTGGATCCAGATAAATAAGGTTAAAGGTGCATAAATATAATTGTATTACTTCAGAGAGAGATTTGTATTATATTCATGCAAACAATCAGTTTTTGTAATGATTTGTATGATACATATAATGTTTTTGATTCTACAGTATTGTAGTGTTCAAATGAACTGCTGAATTTCAACATGAATGCACATTTTTAAATGATTATTATTACTGGTTTAATCAAACAGAGTAAGTTTTTAAAGAGTTTTTGCTGTCAAGCAACTGAGTTTTCAATTATTTGTGTATTCTGTTTGCATGATTCAATTTATAAAAAGCCAGACTGGTCCTTGAACCCCTCATGAGATTAGCACTTATTGTATAATGATCAATGCAATACCTAGATTTGCTCAGCAGCAATGCAGATATATCTTTTCTATAAATAATGTATAAACTTTCAATGTTATTTTGTACATGATATGTGGGGGGCGTGTGGCGCAGTGTGTTGGAATCAGGAGGTCACAGGTTCAAACCCCACTGCAGTCAGCATGTCGTTGTGTCCCTGAGACACTTCACCCCAAATTGCTCCTGTGGGGAGTATTGAGTATGTAAGTCGCTTTGGATAAAAGCGTCTAACAAGTAACATGTCATGTAATATGTTCATAGGACTAATAAAAACTCCACTGTGAAAACAAATTCCTTGCTGCAATGTTTACCTACAAAGTGTTCTCTAAACTCCCACGGCACCCAGAATACTAATTAACAATATTAAATATTTACATTCACATCAATCTTACACATTTGCAATTGTTAAATGATCAGGGCCTATGAGCTTTTAAAGTAAACATTACATTTATTATGTGTTTCTTAATATTTGTATTGCCTTACTCAATATTTGAAAGAGAACGCATGTGCACATTTCTATTTATTTTAAAAGATGTTTGAATGGTGATATACACAGTGATAGATGTTAAAGCACATTTATGACGTCCGCTGGCGCATCATTAACACGTCGGATAGTGAAAATGCAATTGGATTCTCTAAAGTACTGCAGTCTCTTCTCCGAAGTCCTTTTGAATTCTCCTATCCACTATCCCTTAACCCTGTGACGTTTCACACAGAGGTCAAGGGATAGACGTTAGCTGATTTAGATAGAACGCAAACACCTCCTCATCACTCCACCGCTCCCATGTTTTTTTAGTTATTATTTTTAAGTTATTCTCTCTACGTTGGTGCGCGGGGCTAATGCTAGTAATGCTAATGCCAGCAAATACAATGGTGGCTTCAAAAAACTTTTCAGAGATTTACGGGGCGTGGTTTGCAATTAGCCCAGCCAATAGAAATGGGTACTTTTTTGGTACTAAAAATGTGGGTAAAAGTTCCCGGCACTAAGTACTCTTTTTGGTGTGAACGTGACATAAGGGGTACTAACGGAACTAAACGGGAAAAGTACGGGGAAAAGTACTCCGGTGTAAACGCGCCTATTGGAGAGAGAAAGATTATCTTTCGATCCCGTTTGAATTGTGCCACACATATGATGTTTGTCAATTTAAAAGATCATTTTGTAAGTAAAAAAAAAAAAATGTGTCTTTAAACTGTGAAGTAATACTTTTTTTGTGTGAAACCACTCAATGAACTACATCTCCGTCTCGTACCACACACCAAGACGGCCGTCACGTTGGCACATTTCACTTCTTTCTTTCAGAATGAGGCGAAAAGTATTAAACGAGGTGAAAATCACTACAAGTCTGGGCATATTGAGAGCTGTACATACACACAAGGGGAGTTAGTCGGTTCCATGCCAGCATGCGGGACCGGGATTCGTAGTCTTTCGAGTTGCATATTTTTCATAGTCTTATATTTCAACAATTTTAAGACAAACTGTGACTTTTTTGACATGGAAATGATTGACAAACATCATATGTGTAATTCATCATGGCACAATTCAAACGGGATCGAAAGATAAGTTTTCTCTCTCCATTGACTTCGATACATAATAAGCTTGTTTGAGACGAGCGAGACCGACGCAGACCTGCGCAATTGCGATCGCCGTCTTGCTAGTGCGTTGCATGATGGTTAGTCATTTTGTCTGACTTGCTCTGGAGGCTCGCCTACATGAGACGTTGAAATCTCGCGGCACAAAGATGCCCGCAGACTTGAGAACGAGGCGAGGCGGCGCAGTTTCTCCCCACGGGCTGCGGAAGCGAAATGCTTGATTGGTGTCACTACCATCGTTGTGGCCAAACGGCGGTACTACACTTCCGTTAGGTTGCTGGGCCCGGAAACACTTTTTCCCCATTGACTTACACGGGGAAAGAGTGGTCTGTAAATCGTTGGATGATTTTTTTTTAAACTAAATAAACTACCCTGTATGAATATTTGTATAGCCCTTATTAAAAACATTCGGTCCTCAAGTTGTAAAATGTGCTAATAACGTTATTCTGAGAATTATTTTCCTCGACATTATGAACGCGGATCTAACCCACGGGACCGCGCCTCCCGGCACGTTCATGTGACATGTTCAGTACTACATGAGTTTTACCTTTACCCATGGATGCATAATAAGAATGGATTATATTAAAAGATAAGAGTCTCTGGTACATATAAATGACATTTTTGGGTGATTGGACTCTCTAGTTTAAAAATGACAGAAAAGCATAAACATACATTTAGCATTTTTTATTTCCTATTCCATTTCCGCCTATGATTTGTGTGTGTTTAAGTGTTAATATTACAAAGATGGTAGAAGGTATTGATATCATATTTGGTTTATTGTATGCCTCTCTGTGAACATCTAGGTCAAATTTGGTGACATCCTGATCATTATGTCCAGAGATACATGGGATAAGGCCAACACATCCCCCTTCAGAGGAGCCCACATTTTCACTATTTTCGGTTATGGGAAAGTTCCAAACACTAACCAAAAAAAATCATTTTGCAGAAAAATATTTGTATACAACCATCCGTTTCATAAACTAGACATATTAAAGGAATGAAAAAACATGGTTGTGCTGTATACCTCGGGCAGGGGTGACTCAACTTTTAGGGGCCTTAGTTCCTCTACTAATACGCATCATGTGTTAACTAGGGAATGCTGTCAGCTGAGGATG
>NW_011337149.1:0-3083 GCF_000735185.1 Notothenia coriiceps
TGCCTCTGTCAACCATGGAGTCCCCCAAGGCTCGGTGCTCGGTCCCCTTCTATTTACAATATACATCCTTCCGATTGGTGATATCATCTGTTTCCACTCCTATGCCGACGACACCCAACTGTACATCAGCACAACACCTTCTGCCCATCTCCCCCCTCAGTCACTAATCAACTGCCTACACAAAATTAAAACCTGGATGACCACCAACCTACTCAAACTAAACAGTGATAAAACTGAGTTTATGGTTGTGGCCCCCAAGGCACTGCTCGGGAAGGTTGGAGATCTGCTCCTCAACATCGACGGTCCCGCATCACCTACAAACTCCTCCTCCTCACCTACAAATCCCTCCATGCCCTCTCCCCTCAGTACCTCACAGATCTCCTCCACCCATACATCCCGTCCCGCACCGTTCGATCCTCAGACTCCGGCCTGCTCTCCATTCCCCATTCACACCTCCGCACCTTCGGGGACCGTGGCTTCAGTGTCGCTGCCCCCACCCTCTGGAACTCCCTCCCAGCAGAAATCCGCAACGCCCCTTCTCTCAACATCTTCAAATCAACCCTTAAAACTCATCTGTTCAACATCGCCTTCCAACAATAACTCACTCCCCCCCCACTTATACTTCCATTTCTGCCCCCTGTTTTATGTTTATGTTTTTTATGTTTTATGTCTTTTTATGTCGTTTCTTTGTAAAGCGACTTTGAGGTTATGAAAGGCGCTATATAAATTCAAGTTATTATTATTATTATTATTCAGGCAGGTCCCTCCCCATCCTGTTCTGGACGCGTCGGTGAACACTGTGATTTAAGAGGTCACCCGTCCCAGTGGAGACCCCCTCCAGAGGAAATCCAGACCCCCTCTTCCAGCGAGACGTAATGCTCCTGGAAATGTTCCAGCCGCCACCGGTGGCTGAGCCGCGGGATCAGGCGTCAGGCGTTGCAGTCCGGAAGTAGGCCCAGGTTGGCCGCCTCATGGTCAGACCCCAGGCACTCGACGCATTGACGGTGGAGATCGGCCCCTGCGATTAAGCCCAGACACAAAGGGCAGGGTGGCTGCTCCGATAATGGTGAGTCCATGTTTCTTTTCCTCTTTCGTCTAGCTTTTCTCTCAGTTGTTCCTTGCTTGCTGATGAGAAAAGGATGACAGTCAGGAGGCGAGGCCTACTTTTATGCGGTGGGATGCGCGAGCATTCAGGTAGGCCCGCCCCGGGGCCGGCTACGTCTACAGAAGTCTCAGTGGATGAATGCTTGCATGATATGATCAAGGGGTAGTACCCATAGAGTCCAGTAGAGGGAGGAGCCTGTGAGAGATATAACAAAGGCTTTCAACAAGTTCCTCTCAACTTTTTCTGGGATAGCCGAAAATCAAACTGTGTATGGGGGCTATTAGAGAGCAGAGTCTGTTGAAATGACCTGAAAGCACCGCAGTTCTATGAGTTTCTATGCGTTTGTGTGTACCCAGATGGCACCACATTGGTTTCAAAGAGAAAGGAATAAGTGACAAATTACTTTTAGGGGATTCTACCACAAAGACCATTCAAGTGTTACGCGCAGCATGATAGAATCTATAGTTTGATTAAAATGGCGCGTAATATGCAATTGAGCGCTTATTCTATTCTAAATTCACATGCACACACAGACAAATGTAGGGATACATTTTACTAACACAATCTTCTTATAAGTGATTATTTAATCTACCTCCTGATCCCAAATATTACACAACTTTCCTTAAAGTGAACTAACTGAAATCACATCAACATATATTTAAATAGCTTCGGAAGCAACAGCTTCAGTTAAATTAATAGATTCTATCCAAGAAAAGAAGAAAAAGAGGGCATAAGAGAACAGGAAAGAACACATTAAGAGTGTGTGTTGTCAGTGCTGCTCTCAGTCTGGTCTGGGTCTGTTGTTTTGGTGAGCACTGCTGAGTGTTGGCAGAGGAGCTGGCAGCACGGCACAGTATGGAATTGCAGGAACAGCTCGGCTGTGAGCGGTGGCCAAAAATGGTTTTGGTCTGAATCACATGACAAGGTGTTAGTGTGCTTTAATATATATTACATCCCCTCTGTTTTTAGATCTTCACATAGTTTATTGATACCATAAACTAAGTACAGAAAATAGCATATGTATCTGTTGACATTGATTTATGAATGGAAACATTCATAAATCAATGAACATGTATTATACATATCCGTAAAGACATGACTGAACTATGGTCCCACTACATCAGGGGTCACCAACCTTTTTGTCACCGAGGGCTACTTCAAGGGTACTGAGTAATACGAAGGGCTACTTGTTTGATACAAACTTCCTGAATAACATAATTGCACGGTTCACCTTTAATGATAATATTATTATTAATAATAATCAGAATACATATTAATTTACTGTATGTGAAGGACTGTCTGATCACATGTTAATGTTAATGATTCCTCACAATAATTATTAACAATGATTTACTCTAATCGCTCGAGTTTCACCGCTGCTGCCAGCTGTGTTTACTCGCATCATTCAAACAAGACGCGCTGGCTCGGGAGCTACAACTACAACAAAATGAACATATTTTACCGTGATTAAATTGTAATACACGTTTCTAAATGATGCCGACGTAACAACATACTGATACCGCTTAGTAAAAACCATGAACCTTTTAAAATGCTTGTTTTCTGAATGGAGATTGGGTCGACCAGGCTAAGCTAACGTTGTATATGCTCATTCCACACTCATAAGAACGGCCTACAGACATAAATAAACCAGCGACTGTATTCGCAATGACACAGACAGTCTGTGGTTTGTAACTTTTGTCCAGTTTCTGAAAAGATATGAGGAGCTGTGATCTCTGTTTGCTAACTGCTAACAACTAACTGCTGATGTTTTCTGGTTGAACGTCATTGGCAGGCTGAGATCCTCACCACTGCTATGTGTGTGTGTGTGTGTGTGTGTGTGTCTGTTTGCGGTGTGGTGATGAGGCCCATGATCGTAGCTGCTCATGCTAGCTTGTCTCAGCTAAAGGTGGAACGGAGATTTGGTGCGTGGAGTTCAACTCTGAACCTATCTGGGGTCAGAGTTCAATTTCACGCACCA
>NW_011337150.1:0-4037 GCF_000735185.1 Notothenia coriiceps
TATATCAGTATGTAGTGTCTCTACTTTAAAGAATCCTCTCCTGCTGATGTTCAGGTGTATATCAGTATGTAGTGTCCCTATTTAAAGAGTCCTCTCCTGCTGATGTTCAGGTGTATATCAAGTATGTAGTGTCTCTACTTTAAAGAGTCCTCTCCTGCTGATGTTCAGGTGTATATCAGGTCATGGCATTGTATTGCATATACTTCTGCAGGCTGTGGTTATCCAGCAGATCTTTTAACAAGTCCCGTTTTTGACTAAAGTTAAATAGTTGCACTCCAGCACAGTAATATATTCATCTGCACTAATGAATGTTCTCTTCAATGAATACAGAGTTAATGTTTGTCAGAGGAGATTACCGAGTCTCTTCAGATGTGATTCCACATTCAATATGCACAATAGATGCACCGCCGGAAACATTTCCAGACGGTGATTCTTGCATTTTTCATGCGCTCTGTCACTCTGCACAAATGACCCAGTGTGCTCTCTCTCCCACTTTGAGTTTCTGAGCTGCTTCCCGCACGGCCGACCTCTCAGGTCCAGACTCGCTCGGTGTCAACGTGCCAGAACTATGAAGGATTAATGAGAGCACCTGGACTCAATGGAGCACAATGTTCAAACTGTGTAAACAAGCTGGTGTGTGTTGTCCTCCACATCCTGGAGACATGGTTTAAAAGTCACTTATTATAAAAAATCCACTTCCTCATGTCTCTTCTACATCAACATGTGTCCCCTCTTCTTCATGTCTCTTCTACATCAACATGTGTCCCCTCTTCTTCATGTCTCTTACTTCATCAAAATGTGTCCCCTCTGTGGAAAGAGACTCTGAAAGTTTCAGGAACAAAGATTCTCTCTCTTTTTTGATCCATTTCTATAAAAAACCTGTCTGAAAATGAGCTGATCAGAGTTTGGCCACTTTATGATGTCATAAAGATGTTTTGGCTTGAGTAACCATTAGCCAATCTGTTTGGTGTTTCAGCCAATCAGAGACAGGTTCTGTATATATCTGAGACCTGTAATATATTGATGAGAAACAGTATGATAGGAGACCATTAAAACTTGCTATGAGTCCTTGTGAGTCAAATGAGAGATGTGTTCAGGAGAGGAAACGAAGCTTCGTAAGAGCGTCTGCTGCTCACACACCGTCAGGTTTAAGACCCTTCTCGACTTTTTCTGTAGTTCCTAAAAACGGACATTCACACCTCTTTTACGACCCCCATGGGAGAAGTTTTGAACTTCTGTTCTTGGCTCACTCCTTGACGCGAATATTCCCCTCAAATGTGGACATTCTGTCTTTCATTTGTACGATGTGGTTCGACAACACATCGTAAAAACAAGTATTCACTTCCACAAGAAATAGGTATTTTTCTATCAAAAATGGTTCAACAGCTTCAACAATATGGGGACCGCCAATTTGTCCCCATAAGGGAAGCAAGTCCCCACACGTGACTGTGTAAACAGATTTAGGTCCCCACAAGTATAGTAATGCTAGGCCACACACACACACACACACACTCTAGATGTGTTCCCCCCTTATGTGCCCATCCCCCCATGTGAATCACACCATGGCACACACATACACACACAGAACAATTTGATACATTTCCCGCTCTTATGTGCCCATCCCCCCACATGGATCACATCTGGCACACTCAATACATGTTCAGTGTCTGTTCTTTGTATATTTACTGCAGTTGTTCATGTAAACCAGTAGTCTGATACAATATCTACAGTTTGAAAGGGTGTTAAATGAAATGTGGTGATGATTAATGTTTTTTGTGTTAATGTAATAGCAGTTAAAACAGGACCGGTCAAATTTGACCGCGAACACCGAAGTAAGGGGGGAAACGAAGACAATAAGAGGGTTAAGTCATTAGATCTTATATAAAGTGTAAAGACATATTCTGACTAGATATTAGAAAAACATACATGGCAAGATTTCATTTTGACAGTGCATTAGTACTACTGTCAGTATTGCTTGTATGCTCACATCTTTATAGCACATTTGAGCTGAGGCTGATGGCAATCTCATTAGTTGTGCAAGTATTTCATCATAAACATAAAGTATTAGAATAATTAGAACACTAAGAAATCAGTTCATCCTAAGGGAACATGTATGTACCAACTTCTGAGGAAATCCATCCAAAAGTTGCACGCTAAACCTCATTCTCTCACGCAAGAGGAGAAGTCAGAGGATCACTTAAGGATTCATCCTCTGGGGAACACGAGTGCCTGCACAAAATGTCCAATCTATCTGATGGTTGTTGAGATATTTGTGTCTGGATCCAAGTCGTGGTCTGACATGCTGCTAGTGTAGCTGAAAGAGTAAAAGGAGACGGAGGAAGGTCAGAAAAACAAGAAGAGATTTAGCCTTCTGTGATAGGTGTGGAAAACAAAAAGAGATTTACAGAGCAGCGAGGCCGACTCGGTGTCAAGTTCCTATATTGAAGATTTACTGCGAGAGATGATGTGTGTAGGTGAGACGCTCGATGAGGTGGAGTGTGAACACATCCAGCTGTGTGTGTGACTGAAGCAGCAGCTGGAGAGTCAGAGGGTGAACTCACAGTTTACACATGGCAAAACAATCAACTTCGCGGGGGCTTACATTACGTTCCCTCGCTTAATGCTGAGAAATGTAGTGAGACACTGAAACCACATTGTTGTTTCAGTCAGGCCATCGTGCTCTGAGAATACCTTCGTGCACTCATCATCAATCTTCCAGCGTAATGGTTGTGCTTTTCCAAGAGGGGCGTTTGAGGTTTGTGTTTCAGTTTCTGCAACTGAAAACATTTTGAGTGATTTCACAGAGAGCGTGAAGGCAGGCGAACTGGAATTGAAAAGGTAGTGATGGTGTCATTTTGTTTCCTGTAATTTCCCCTTTCTGAGAAACAGAACAGTCTGTTTTTTATACTCACATCTACGGTGGCCGACAAGTGGAAACACGCAACAACGGGCCACAACGTTTCCATTGGGAGGAACGCACTGCCGTTTCAGAAACGAAGCAAATATAAAAACACTGTGACAATATTATGAAACACAAAACGCTGCAAATACAAAACACAGCGGAGACCAGGGGACACTAAAGAGTGACGCACACAGCTGGGAGACCAGGGGACGCTAAAGAGTGACGCACACAGCTGGGAGACCAGGGCCCTTTCTCATTTCATCAAATCCCCCTCCTCGACTCCTCGGTCCTCCGGTAGTGACCCGGAAATGAATTTCAGCGCGCCATGTTGACATCTCATTTCTCTAAATGCGCTTCGAGGACCGAGGATCGAGCGTCGAGGAGGAGCTCTAACCGAGGAGACACTGATGGGTCCTCCACGGTCCTCCACGGCTCCTTCGTGGATGCATTTCCGGGAACGGTGATGTTTCAAAGAGTCGAGACTTATCTCAGCCAATGACAGCTCTGCATGCATCCCCTGGATATTATTTTATTAACTGCTCTCATCGCGACGCGATGTTTCCAGTGAGAACAGCTGTGAGGTCCGTGCAGAAAGCAGAGCAGTGTGTATAATATATATCACTCAGTATAACAGGCCTACTCTCTTTATTTGCTTTAGTTTAGTAGATATACAAACAAAGAGTCGATATTTTTCTAAAACCATTTAGTGCTTCACATAATAAAACACAACGGCTGTAGCCTGTTTTAGGAGCTGTAGGTGTGTGTGGTACAGTGTGTAGGTGTGTGTGGTACATTGTGTAGGTGTGTGTGGTACAGTGTGTAGGTGTGTGTGGTACAGTGTGTGCGTAGATGCAGCGGACAGACAGGTCTCAGTTGGTTTGGTGTCCTATGCTTACTTTTAATACTTGTAAAAAAAACTTTGGCCCGTAATTTATTGCCCTCATTGTAGCGACCAGAGAGGGGGGGGGGGATATATCCAGTCTCTGATAGTGAGAGCTATCATAAAAGTTTGTTTGATTCTGAAATTGTATATATTTATATAAATATACATGGATGTTTAATAAGAACGAGGGACTACTGTAAACTCATCTAGAGACTCTGCACCGTGCTCTGATGCTGTTGTTTTATGCTTTAT
>NW_011337151.1:0-4015 GCF_000735185.1 Notothenia coriiceps
ACTCCGGGGACTTCCGGCCGTGGATTTTGGGTGGCAGTATACGCCGTGAATTTGTTTGTGGCCTGCCAGTAAATCCAAAGCAGAAGAAGAAGAAGTGACGTCAGCGCCTTCATTTGCCTAATCCACCCCCAGGAACTAATTTCCGGTGTGAACGCGATCTGTACTTAGTTCATGAGAACTAAAGAGTTCTCTGGAACCTTTGTGGGAAAAGTACTTGGTGTGAACGCGCCTAATGTTAGTCATTCTAATGTGAAATGACACCGTGTTATCATTTTATTTCATTGTTTATTTGGCAGGGATAATGCACAGTAATGAACTTAAAACATTCAAATGCGTCAAGCGTAACAGTGCCAGATTTAGCTTTGAGCTCATTTCCATCCGCAGTCCCTCACATAAAACATTTAAGAAGTTTACTTTTTACAAACATAGCAAAAACTAAATACATGATATGCAACAGTTGCAAAAGAGCAGAGCAGCATACACAAGTATTTATGACATGCTAATACAATATAGCAGAGCATATAAAGTGCAAGAGGAGATACAAGAGCTGCCTAAAGTGCAAGAGGAGATACCCCTGTATTAAAGTGCATTTTGCTTCTCAACCATTCTTTATCAAACATGTTTGTGCTTGTATGTCACCTATTCTGCTTCTCGTTGTCAAACAGTCTCTGCAGGTCTCTGGTGCGTCTCTCGGCCTGGCTCTTCTCGTCCTCCAGGGCTCCTCTCCAAGCCTCCCACTGCCTCTCCTTCTCCAGCAACTCGTCATTTAGGGACTCCAGCTCCACTACCTGCTCCTCCAGCATGCTGCATGTGGTCTTCAGTGTTTCAATGTTCTGGGAAATAAAACGAGCAAAAACTGTTAAGAACATGTTTCACAGCTATTTGGCAAAATCACACGATTGTTTGTTTGTTACGACCAAGTCGCTGCACATTATCCCGCTTATTACACGGCCACATTCTCAACAAAGTAACGATTTGACTCCAAATATGAATTGAATTGCTTTTATAGATTTAGAAAATGTTTTTATTGATTTAAAAAATAGTAAGCTATTATTTATTTAAAATCACATGAATCCGCTAAGAAAAATAGTCCGTTGTTATTGTTTTAACTAACGTAGCAACGGCAGGAACCGCTTCGATAGCATTTTTGCTGACCTTTTTGATTACAGATTTGAAAACATCATTGCTTGCTTTAAAAGTAGCACAATTCATTATGTCAAACCTTGGAAAGTATCTAGATATCCCTGCCCGAAGGCAAAGTAACTGGCAACTGAATATGTTTTGCCGTTCGATGTTTATGTCTATGTTTGGACCGTTGCGTAAAAAGGAGGGTTTCTGCCCCCTTACTTCTCCTCTGTTTTCTTGTTCCTCTTGTCTTGTCGGTTTGAAAAGCAAACTGCATTTTGGCCAGACTGTATACAGTTAAATCGACCAAACTTTGTGCAGATGTGAGCGTCCTTAACAACGGTCAATAAATCCTTGACAGCAGTCTGTCTGTTCTGGATTAACAACGTGTCACGTGTTCTGAACTGACCAATCAGAATCGAGTATTCAAATAAGCCATGTAATAAATGTGAAATAATGCATTGCATCACTGGTCTGGAACATGAGGATAATTAGGGTTGAACACACTTTACACAATATCTACTAATGTGAGTTATGGTTAATGTGTGTGTTACCTGTTTCTGGTTGTTGAGGTGCATCTCACGGTCAGCCACCTCCCTCCTGAGCCGGTCCACCTCCTGGCTGAGCTGCATCTGGTCCTCCCTCTCATCTGACGCCTCATCCAGCTGTTTGGACAGGTAGAAGTTCTGGCGGTTCAACTCTGCGTTCTCCTGACTCAGCTGCGTGAGCTGCTCCTCCAGTTCAGTGATCACCTGCGGCAACACAAACAGGAAGAGATGTAAGCATTACTTTAACGGATATTTTTCATATTCTGGCCAGAAAATCCAAGGAGGAAGAAGCAATTGAGTAGCAGCAGAGCTTAGCTACTGAAAGTGTACACTTTTACACCAATAATTAGTCATGCCGTCACGATACTGAAGAAGCACACTGATACTGAAAATCCCGTCAGTCAAATAATTTTGTTCAAGCAAGCTTTGAGTGAGTTGAAAATCAAAAAATAACTCAAAGATATTTTAGTTAAAGGTTGAAAGATGTTATTGGATAAACTTCTACATTAATATTGTCCATCTACTTGTTGTTCATGTCATCTCTATAGTTACATGAAATATTTACGAGTAAAAGATGTTGGGAGAATGTGTGCTTCCAAAGATTCAGTAGATTTCGTTGCTAATGAACATTAATCACAGTGTATTCAAAAAAGCCTCGTGTAACCTCTTCAAAATCATTCTGCTGCTGAAAGCGGAGACAAAAGGTTACATCAGCACTTACCGAGCAGCTTTCTCTCAAGGCCTCAAACTTGTGCTGAATTTCATCTCTGTGATTCTGGGAAACAAATGGAGAACAAAAAAAACCTTTTCAGACTTCTTCATAAAATGATGAAAAGTGATATTACAGCATTATTTAAAATGGTCTGAAAAACGTAGCTTTCCAGATTGCCTACATTGGTCGAAATGGTTTGCACTAAATGTATGTGCACCTGTGTTTCTATGGGTGCCTCTGATTGCCTGTGATTGTGTGTGTGTCTCACCCTGAGGGCGGTGATCTCCTCCTCAGCCTCAGCGGTGGTGTCCTCCAGCTCCGTCTTGGCCTGCTGCAGCTGGCTCTCCAGGGCGTGACGAGCCGCCTGCAGGCTGCTGATCTGGGACTCGCGCTCCTGCAGGGAGAGGGTCAGGTCGGATACCTGTCTCTTGATCTCCATCTTCTCTTCCTCATGTTCCAGGCCCATCTACAAAGAAACAGGACTAGGGTGAATGCTGTGTGTATGACAATATAAATCAGACGGGAGACAGATTGTATATGCATGACATTTTCGGCATTTGTTAAGCTGCGCAGTGTATGAGATGGTAATAACCAACCTGTTTATAATCAACAAAAATGACTGAATCAAATCATTTAATCGGTCTCTTTATATACATGTATCAGAATCAGAATCCCTTTAGTCCCACGGAGGGGAAATGTACGTCGTTACAGCAGGAAAAAGAGCCATAGACAGCTTAATGTTACATATGTTAAATATGTGACATGCATTAAAAAAAAGTACTAAGTTATGATATAATAACAAATATAATAAAAATATAAAAAGTTACATAATTTAAAAAAATACACATCCTGTAACAGTTCTTAGGATTTAGCAGCCAGGTATATATTACAGTTATTAACGGCATCTATATATATTGCACATCTAGCACATATTGCACATAGGTGATTTAGCAGCCAGGTCTATATTACACAGTTATTAACGGGATTTATATATTGCACATAGTTTGTTGGTATTTAGCAGCAAGGGGTGATATAGTCTGTGTTGTGTGTGTGTGTGTGTGTGTGTGTGTGTGTGTGTGTGTGTGTGTGTGTGTGTGTGTGTGTGTGTGTGTGTGTGTGTGTGTGTGGTCAACTAGGGGCAGTGCTGGTTGTGTAGTCTGACCGCTGCAGGAAGGAAAGACCTGCGGTATCTCTCCGTGAGACAGCGGGGGTGCAGCAGCCTATCACTGAAGGAGCTGCACAGTGAGGACAGGGTACATTTGCTTCAAGTAGGAATTTCTGGACTTTTACAGAACTTTTTTTTAACGGGATCATAAATGTAAGACCAATTGAGAGGAATAAAGTAGTGCAACCAAGCGGTTAAAGAAAAGGGACAGAATGAGAATCATTAGAGGATATCGGAAAACAAAGGTTCAACTAGCAGAAAGAGAAAAGCAGCTAAAAAAAACTATTAAAAACAACAATTGGACAGCACAGAGAAATCCAAAAGTTTATGATAAAAACAAATGCCTATGCTAATTGGATTTCAACTGTCATATAGGGGTGCAACAACTAATCGACTTAATCGATTAAAATCTAATCTAAATCTAATTCAGTCGTCGATTCGTCGGTGACGTCATCACGTGTGTTT
>NW_011337152.1:0-4419 GCF_000735185.1 Notothenia coriiceps
TTGTAGTTGCCATCATGAACTGAGTGAAGGTCCTTGTCTCTTACCTAATGGCATGACAGAGATATATTTCCCGCGGAACTTGCTATCAATAGTGATATGCTGCCAGAGGGTCACCCCCGCTGTGAGGTCACATGGTGGGCAGCAGCTGGTGGGTGATGACTGACCTGAGGAGGAAGGGTATCAGCTGGAGGCAATGTGTGTAAATCAGGGGTGTCAAACTCAATTTCATCGCGGGCCACATTAGCATTATGGTTGCAATCAAAGGGCCGGTTGTAACTATATAAATATACATATATAAATATATAAAATAATGTATTATATTACATTATTGCCTCTGAATTGGATTATTATCGGATAGGATAATAACTTAGTAATTAACTACGTCTGAAAGCAGAAGTCTAGGGCAAATAATTGCAAGTCTCTTCAGTGCGCATGTCACAAAATGAGATGCATTGTGGGACATGTAGTTTATGGGCAACCTGCTTCTGTAAAGTGGCATGTAACCGTATAATAAACGTATTATAATCTTTGCAAGCTCTTGCGGGGCCACATAAAATGAAGTCGCGGGACGGATTTGGCCCCCGGGCCTTGAGTTTGACACCCCTGGTCTAGGAGGTGAGGATTATGAATTGTGTACGACACACTGTGTGCATCAGGCTTTCTGTGGGGCTAGAAAGCGAGGAGCCTTGTGTGAATTGTCTCCTATGGAAATGAGAATAGAAACTCGAGAAACATGTGCGTTCGTTCATATAATCTGAGGTTACCAATGTAGGCCACAGTGACGTTTAAACCAAGTGTTTCTTTATTTACAAAGTGATGAAATGCTTTGCCACTTCCCCAGCTTGTTTCTGAAAAGAGAAAGCGTTCACACAGAGAGCAATCACAGAGCAGTTGTACACAGATTGATCTTACACCATATATAAAATAGCAATTAATTACAAAATGATGCAAGACAGCGGTACATCTGTTCGGAGGAAATCTCAAAATCGAGGTAGAAAAAGCACGCACTGCTTCGAATGGTGACATTTGACGACAAAAGTTCATGAATGATCAAGAACGTTTGTATTCTTAAAGTGAAACTGCCGAGTTCACCAGCTTTAGTTGAGCTGCGTAAAACCAATAAGGTCAGCAGCCAAATGTTGAGTAAAAAATAAAAGGCAAAATAACGACAGTGAAAAATGTCCACAGTATCTGACACATTGAGTTCATTTGGATTTCAAGTGTGCGATAAACACTGTAATCTGCTATAAATAATCTCTTATGGTTTATTTTTACAGTGGCATGTGTGCGGTGTCCGACAGGTGCAAATGCAAAGGTCAAAAATATTTCCAATAGGAGCAACGCGCTGCAGTTTCCAAAACGATGCAAATATCAAAACACAAATGTGGCGAAACACATGCAGATGAATAAAACATCTTCACAGACTCACAAAAATTGCACAATTACTAAAAGGCTGCATAATCGAAATGCTGCAAGAAACTAAAAACACAACGGAAACGGGGGGACAATAAAAAGTGACACACACAGCTGGGACCGGAGCGCTTGTTGACGTTCGGGGATTATAAAGTTAGCCAAACTGCATAGCCCAGGAAGTAGGGGTGCTCGAGGTGCTGCAGCACCCCCTGTTGGTGAATGGTGTACATTTGAAAAACGGATTTTTCTTTATAAATATGGACATTTTGTGCTCAAATTGAAATGCCACTGTCAATGTGGTTTGTCATTATTGATAGAGCTTTTTTGCCGGTTACTATTATGTTCATGTTACTGTTGAAATCTCTCCCCACTTTTGGCCGCACCCCCTAAGTAAAATGACTTCCCGCGGCTATGCCAACATGTCTCTGTTGTAGGAAACGTACCTAAAATGTAAGTTTTAACGGCTTTTTTTACTAATGTGATCACATGACTCCCTCCAATATTATAGCGGATCTGCTGTAAGCTTACGTAGCTAACCTAGTCATTTGAAATATACTGACAAAACACTTACAAATATGAAACAGACTATCTTTGCCAACAGAGACATCTTTATATTCCTGAACGCTCCGGTCCCAGCTGCGTGCGTCACTTTTTAGTTTCCCCGTTTCCGTTGTATTTTGAGCATCTTGCAGCACTTTTAGTAAACGCTGCTCATGTTTCCTCAAGTGGCCAACGCGTTGAAGCGCGTTGGCAACTTGTCGGCCACCGTACTTGTAGGTCAAAATGTGTTTCATGCAGACACTAAACAAACTACTTTCAGTTTATTTTCATAGCAACAAATACAGAGGTTTAATGAATGGAAAATGTTCCCCTTCATTCTGCATTTAACACCATTTTGTCCACCCACCTCCTCTCGCTTGGCATCACCACATGTTTTGTGAAACAAAGTGCTCCTGTTACATTTAGTGAGAGGACCAAATGGAAAAGTATAACTGGAGTCAAAGTGATATAAATGTAAATGTAATCATGGCACAAAGCACAAAAGAGCTCAAAGTGTTTACTCTGTCTGAAATGAATCTGTGATGTCTCTAATGGGTGTTTTGATGAAGAAACTGTGCCACGTCAACAAATGTTTTCCCTTATCAAACATCAATTTCACTAATGTACACAAATCTGTTTGCTTCTGTTCCCTTGATTCATTGTGTTTACATGTCATTTCCTTTGTCACTTCATTACCCTTCCATTAATCGGATTGGTGGCATATGCACAAAAGCGCCGTCGACATGAATAGCCCATCAAGTGTGCTCCATGATTTTCTTTCCAAAAATAGAAAGACTGGGACGCACACACACACACACACGCACACACGCACACGCACACGCACACACAGAGGGATGTGATTTGCAGAGAGACCAGAAAGCCACATACAGCAACTCCTCTTCTGTCAGTCTTATCTTCACGCTGTGTTCAACATCCCCCTTTAAGCACCAGGTGTACAATCACAAGGCCTCCAAACCACCCTTTTTTTTTTTTGACAGTCAAACCTCAGCTTTTCAAACCTTGAGAGCCTCGTGGACGCCCACAGCGGACAGTCTGCGGTTGATGTTTCGATAGCGACAGCGGAGAAGGTCACGGTAAGTGGAGCGCAGGTCTCTGTTGAAGAAGGCGTAGATAAAAGGGTTCATTAGGGAGTTTGCGTATCCCAACCAGAGCAGCGTTCGCTCCAACCAAATTGGAACGCAGCTACACTCAACGCCACAAATAAACGGCCTGGCGGTGGAAAGGATGAAGAACGGCAGCCAGCAAACGCCGAAAACCCCGACGATTACCCCCAACGTGGTCGCTGCTTTCTGCTCTCGCTTAAAGATGGAGATGTTTCTTCGCTCGCGGTTCAAAAGGCGGGAAATGGCAGCACATTCTTCCGCCACGCCTCCAGGCTTCATTCCGTGCATCCTCAACGCCTCGTTAGCCACCGTGCTGAGACGCTCGCGGCGAGAAATGTCAGTGAAGCGATGTTTGGCGCCACTTTTACGCGCCGCCTTGAAGATCTTGTAGTACATGACCAGCATGACCAGCATGGGGATGTAGAAAGCGACGGCTGTGGAGTAGATGGTGTAGCCGAAGTCTTGGCTGATGAGGCACACGCCGGCTGTGTGCACGTTTTTGGCCCAGCCGCAGAAAGGTGGCAGCGTGATGGAGGCCGACGCCAGCCACACGCCCAGGATCATCTTCGCCATCAGCTGACCGTTCTGCCGCGCCGGGTAGGTGAGAGGCCGCGTGATGCCCAGATACCTGAGGGGAGAGGAGACAGAAGAACATCAGTAAAAACTTTTACATTTTTTTATTTATATTTAATTTAATATGCCATTCCTTGCACTCTTAATGTCAATAATATCCTGCTTTTAAATTGTGTTGGCTGGAATTTGGCCTTTCACCATTTAGTCTTCAGATATATATCTTCCACTGTCATTATGTATATATTTTACTTTAAAGGGGACCTATCATGCAAAATGCACTTTTGTACGTCTTTTATACATGAATATGTGTCCCCGGTGTTCCAGGGAACTCACCAAGTGTCAGGAAACACAACCCTCTCTCTTTTCCTCCATACCCAAATCTCTAAAAACGGGGCTGCAACGGATCTGATACAGACTGATCCAGATTTGAAATATCTCTGACGTCAGAAACAAGGAGTTCCTGGGCAACTCTCCACCTATGAGGGGAATGTGGGGTTGGGCCACGGCTGGCCATTGCCACTCGAAAGCACTGGAGACGCTGTAGTACATATGCCGGGCCTTTAAGTGGCGCTGTAGTCTGCCACAAAAGCAGCGAAGAAGACTTCCCACGCATGGTTGCCATGGTTGCCCTTCTGTTTATTCTCCGCTGTGGACGCTCTGGCTCTTTTTCTCCCTCCCCGAGGCAAGCGTTTGCTCCTGCTGCTGTTATTCAATGCAATCCCTCCCTCGCTGTAATTCTCTCCGGTAGTCCACCAGCAGATGAAAAACA
>NW_011337153.1:0-2165 GCF_000735185.1 Notothenia coriiceps
GGACCGCCTGCGGGTGAGACCTGCAGCTCACACACACCTCGCAACAAAGATCAGTTTCATTCAGTATTAGGAGAACAGGCGATAACGTTGTTGATAATCAAACACATTCTTACATTAAAACAATCATATTTAATTGATTAAGTTTCAGTTATCACATAAGCAACTTATGTGATAACTGAAACTTAATCAATTAAATATGATATTTCCATTCAACAACATGAAGTTTATTATGTATTGATCACTTGAGCAAAACCTGAATGCCCCACTTTACAACAATGTCTGGTACTCGAAACAGACACATCCATTCTACCTGGACTATTGAAATACAAATCTGAAAACAAGGGATAAAATGTTAACTTCCATTCATCTATAAAGCAGTGTGGGTTCAGGGGCGGCTGGCCATCTGTGTTCTGGAGAATCACAGGACGGTCATGCATGAATGTATAATGCTGTTGTTCTCCTTTATTTAACGTCAAGTTGCACACTGACAGGTGACAGAGGGTAAACACTGGTTCTTACTGCCAAATAAAGATATCTTTTCTAATCATCTGAGCTGAGATGAAGTTGTTGTGAGGCCGCTGCTGTGGGCTACTGCGTCTCCCTGTGTAGGAGCCTGGAGCACCAAACCCCCGGACGTTTTTGGGGGGTAGAATATTTGTAGTTTAACATTAGGGCCGTATATGCATTTTTTAATGAATCGATATATTGTGCAGACCTATCCAGTCTTCATATTATTTTTCTTATTTGTATTTATTTTCGGGCACCGTTAGTTAGGATGCCATCTGGGCGCCTCCCTAGGGAGGTGTTCCAGGCATGTCCAGCTGGGAAGAGACCAAGGGGTAGACCTAGGACCAGGTGGAGGGATTATATCTCTTGGCTGGCCTGGGAGCGCCTTGGGATCCCCCAGTCAGAGCTGGTTGATGTGGCCAGGGAAAAGACAGTTTGGGGCTCTCTGCTGGAATTGCTACCTCCGCGACCTGACCACGGATAAGCGGGAGAAGATGGATGGTATTTATGAAAGTAAATAGTAGACATTTGTTGAAAAAACTAAGTAAATTTACATTAAGACAATAAAGCTTAATGCTTGCAGTTGTTATGGAACAAAAGTGACCCTAACACGTGTGCCATATTTTCTTTCTTTAATATGTTACAGGCTGTTGCATTCTCAGTTTTAACTAGATTTATTTGCACTTTGATATTGATCATTTGGTTTTAAACGCGAAAGTGATTCAAAACTCAGTGATGGACATGAACAATGTAGTGATGCTCTGATAACCTTTTAGTTTACAGGGGTTTTCAATTTGTGCTATTTTAGATTTTCAGTGTAGATGTTTAGAATTATTCAAATTGTAACCCTCTTGTAAAAATGTATGAAAACATTTCTCGATACTGGGTAGGGATGGGTATCGTCTGAAATGTATCGATTCTGGTTCTTATCGATTCCCCCAAAATTGTAAAAGAAAGAGGTCAAATGTTTAGATAACAAAAATATCTTTATTCTTTTAAGCTTTAACTGACATTTTTACAAATAAATAAAATACATGCAATACAAATGTATTACACAATAGCTGTGCTTTATTTTAACTGAGCTATGCCTGTGGCAAGCTATTAACAGGCATTACACTGTGCCTTGTCTTTTTTAGTGTAGTGGAGCCTCACTTTAGAGCGTTTACTGCGATCCATCTTTGGTGTTATGAAGTGACTGAGCTCATGAACTGTCTACGGGAGGGCGGGGGGAGCCTCGCCGCGGGGCAACTGTGGACCTCTGTCGCCTGTCAGCGCAACTTACATGATGCCGTTTAAAAGAATTAAGGGCGGTGCCGGCCGTCAGTGAGCTGAGCCGGCCGTTCTGTGATTCTCCAGAACACACAGATGGCCAGTCCGCCCTGACCCTGTATTCCACCGGGTCGCCGTGGCGCAGACGGACCCGGTGGACTATAGGGTCTACTGCGTTTAGGAACCGTTAAGCAGAACAGAAATTGTTATTTTGTATGGGTACCCGGTACCCGGCATTTTCTTGTCGGTTCTCATCTGGAACCGAGTTTTGGTTCCCAACCCTAGTGTTGGGATGGTATTTCCATTCTTAAATATAGATATTAGCAATCATTGATATATAATCAAGCCATGCACTTAATCCCATCGTCTCTCCTCTGTGCGGTCAGTGT
>NW_011337154.1:0-7407 GCF_000735185.1 Notothenia coriiceps
TGTGTGTGTGTGTGTGTGTGTGTGTGTGTGTGTGTGTGTGTGTGTGTGTGTGTGTGTGTGTGTGTGTGTGTGGGGGGGTGTTACTGTATTAGGTTAGTAAAAAGCAATGATATAAGGTTGAACCTGATCTTTTTGATTTAAACTTGATAATAATCTAATCATGTGAAATATGTTGACATAATACATTTCATTCAAGTTTCAGTTTTTTCAGTGAAGTATTTTTGTAGGCAGCAAGTGTTTTAATTACAATTCTGAACTGAGGTAAAATAGTGTTAAGGGGGAAGATTTTCAATGTAATGATATAATCAATTATAATAATAATTTGCATAATTTGTGTTATTAAATACTGTATATTATAATATTATTAATACAATTATAATTGTTCATGTTCTTTGGTCACAGATTGCCGCATGCACTTCCTCTCAGTAGCAGTGTGTTCACAGTGCTTTATAGTTTTCTTCCACCAGTTAAAATGCTAATATTTCCCAAGGTGAATAAACTGCTGTGATTTAATCTGGTTAATATATTGACTGTTTTAAAATAAAGCCATAAAGCCTCTGGGCGGAAGCAGGAAGTAGATCAGAAGGCTGCCATAATGGGTTTAGCTCTCTGATTGGCTAATCATGTCTCATTGTTTCAGTCATTATTTTGCTCAACTTTTAATTTCTTCCTCCTAAGGATCATTGAGCAAGGCAATTACATGGAGCTGACCTTGTGTATTAGGGCCGGGGAGGAGGACAGGAAATATGTCCCATCTCCCCTTTCTTTTTTTTTATTTCTTCAACAACAATATAAAAAGTGTGGCGTCAGAGCCCCCCCTCTCCTCTGTGGCTGAACATGAGAGTCGACGGAATATTAAGTCCCTAGCATTAGAATAAACACGTCGTGTGTTAAATCAAAATCCAATTCTGTGGTCTATTATTTTCTGGCATAGTAATGACTGTCAAGGATTAGGAATCAATATTTCACTGCAGCGGGGACATTACCGGCTTTATTCAGGCCGTAATTGAGTTTTGAGGAGGCCCTACCCTGGAATCTGCATTCAAGATAAGGCTCGCTCTTTCCTTGTGTGCGCGAGTAAAGCAGCGCAAGGCGACACATCAGCTGCACGTCAATTACACGCGGGCCAGTTAACCTTGGCCCCAGCGCGAGGCCTATACTGTACCTGCTGCGCGAGTGAGCAGCAGCCTATCATAGGGGTGCAGAAAGGAGTCCTAAAACCTGGTAATAAGTAAGCATTTTACCATATCCGGTTCATTTGTCTTGAAGGAAATGGCTCTTTGAATGCCTGAAATAAGGTCAGTGGTTAGCACAAGCGGACGAGATGTTCACGTTTTTGGACATAAAATCCGTCAGTAGCCTAAATACTCACGTTTCAAACACTTTTATCTGTCATAAAAACAGAGATTGTTAATAGTGACTACATGAGATTAGTAGCCTACACGTGATTTGACGAACATTAACCAATTTAAGCTTATTAGTGGTGGTGGTGATGTGAAGTCATGTGACCGTGCTGTAGTTCCTTTATAGTCCAACGTTTTTAACATATTGCAATTACGCTTCGCAAAATGTTTAAATGATAAAAGTGGTGTTTATATGTGGAGTTTATCCTCCTGAAGTATTATAAACATGTCTTGGCCACAGATCTTATTTCCTGCAATACTCAGAAATCCGATGGAGAACTTCCACCCATTGCTCTGTTTGAAATTAGCAATGCAAATGTTTGATGGGCCTAAACAGAACTGGTCACTGCACCTCACCTTCACTCCTGTAAACTATTTCACTTCATTTTGTCAGGGAGAAAAGAAGAGCCAGCGCTCTCCCCCTGTTTCTCCTCGTGCTCGGATAGTGACGGCCCGGATCGCTCCGCGCGCAGCCCCGAGATAATAGACTATTAGTGGAAGTGGGATTCATTTGTAGCCAATTACAAGCCGTAGAGTTGAATAGGAATGCATAAATAAGGAGACACACACACACACACACACACACACACACACACACACACACACACACATACGCACACACGCAAACGCACACGCACACATATATGATAGGCCTATATGATAGTGGGTCCTCGAGGGGCCAGCTAAAAGCCAAAAAAGGCGTTGAGAGAATGGGAGGAGAGCGGGGGCTTCGCTTAACTAATAGAGAGAGGGAGGGGGGGCGAGAGCTAGTTTGAACTATTAGAGAGATAGATCAGTGCCGTCCCGCCTTCAACTCCTGTCAGGCTTCCAGAGCGCGCACCCACCGGTGAGCAGACAGAGCGCGCGGGGCTGGAGGTCGGCACGCTGCTTTTATTGTGCGTGTGTTTGTGTGTGTGTGCGCCGACACGGGATAACGGTACCGTACAGGACACACAGTTTGCCGATCAGCGGAGAGGCTGCGGGGATGCAGAGAGGACAGAAAGTTTGACGGGATCCGGTTCTGTGGAAAACTTCTCCTCACTCTGGATGCTGATGGGTCCCCTCCGCGTCAGAACCACACGGTCCCTTTAAAACGGCTTGGTCCAGAATCTTTCCATTTTTAACCGCTCCTAATTTTTAAACCGGATTCTTGATATATGGGACAGGGACAGTAAAGTGATGAACCGGGACAGATTGGTGCCGGGGCCCGGAGCAGACGGGGTCCAGACTGTGATTAGCCGGGACAGAAGTGCACCGGGGCCCCTGGCGGACGCGGTTCAGCCCGTGATGAGTCGGGACAGAGCGGTACCGGGGCCCGGCGGGGACGGGGTCCAGACCGTGGTGGGCGGGGACAGCATAGACATTCTGGAGGGAGCAGCCGCCGGGGAGAAGCGGCTCTTCTCCAGCGCGGGGGCGGGAGGCAGAGACGCTCAGGCCGGAGAGAACCACTCGGAACCTCCGCCTACCAACCCGGTGTTAGCCCCGCCACAGCAGGTAGATGCACGCAACACCTCACGGGTATTTGGGGGAGAGGGTAGACTCACAGAGAGTGAACAATCCAGACCCAGAAGTAAACAACATCCTGCAACATTCTCTCTCACTCTTTTATTTCCGTTTCTTCTTGCACTATTTGTTTTATGTCTTATAGGCCTACATATTATGTTGCATTGCTGGAGGAGCATGCATTTAAGATTTTCATTTCTATAACTACACTGTAGATGTGCAAATGACCATTAAGCCTTTGAACTTTGAACATATAAGCCTATAAATTGCATTGAAATAAACAGGAAATATGGTAAATTGTTTGCCATGAAAAGCAACAGAAAGTTGAAGTGCAAAAATAACTGAAAATGCCCCGTGGTAAACGACAGAGGGTGTGTAGGCTATGTGTATTTCTTTGTATGACAGCTGTGTTCCTGTGGGCCTGCCGCCATGCAGGCAGATGAGGCCTTAATTAAGACATAGCAGTAAAATGATCCGCCAATTTGCTCTGGTAATGAGATGGGGAAACAATCACAATACCTACAATCAAATGCATTTCTATAAAAGCTCACATAATGTAGTTGTTCCTGCAAACTGTATTGTGATTGAATCCTTAAAAAAAACCTTACAAGTCCACTCTTTCAGAATGATCTGACAGTATTTCCATTTACTTTGAAATGAAATAGCCTATACGAAGAAGATCCAAGATGGTTATAATTGAAAAAGTACTCCTGTTAATTCTAGAAAAATAACCCTACATCCTTGGATTAAATGTCATGATCGTAGATTAGTTTGTGTTTCCTATCTGAACTGGACTATCCCTCTTAATCACACCGAGCTATTGTGTGATTCTTCTTATCATCACATGTTAATAGGCCCATGGGTCCAACCCGCATGCTCCCTGGGATTATTTCAAGGGAGAAATTATAATATTATTAATGTGGGATTATTCATGTCGACATGCTCCAGACTGGCCTCATTAATTAATGAATGATCCTAATCTGTTATCTACTCCATGCACTCGGCCGCCTTTTGGGCTTCACATAAATCTTCTGGATATAAACTCAGGGTTCATATATATATATATATCATATAAACATGGGGGACACACACAGGGTTAAACTCATGCAAGGATTTGTGATTTTTTTGGAAATCATAAACCTGTGTCTTCATTCAACTTCAAAGTGTCTCTTAATGTCTTCTCATCCTGACTAACACGAAGAAGAGTTTACTTCCTTTTATCCCTTCAACATGAGAACCATATAAATAAAATGGGATTGATTCGTTCGCCCTCTGATACCTATTGACCGCTACATATTGGAAATAGGAAATGTGTTTGATTTGTGGTCATGTTGTGTGTGTTCGCTTTATGAACACACTTTAGCGCCGTTTGATTGGCTGTTCGATACCCGATTTACACATAGGAGACACATGTAGTAAAGTGTATTTCACGGGCCATATGACATTTATTACAATGATTATTATTAGCCTACTATTATTTGTATTATTATTATTATTATCATTATTATAAGTAGTAGTAGGCTAGCAGTAGTAGTAGCCTAGTAGTAGTAGTAGCCTAGTTGTAGTAGTAGTAGTAGTAGTAGTAGTAGTAGTAGTAGTAGTAGTAGTAGTAATAGTAGGCCTAGATGTAGTAGCCTAATACTAGTATGCTATTATTATAATTATAATAATAATAATAATTATTATTATTATTATTATTATTATTTATTTTTGTATTATTATTAATAATAATAATAATAATAATATTAACATTATTATGACGAGTAGGCTATTATAAACAATTCAAAATACAAAATAATCGATAATCCAATATCTGCAGCTCTTACTCTCTAGCTGTCAATGAATAATTCCAATGCGTTATTCTCCAGGGCCCCACCGGGCACCGGACCACCTCTTTCTCCGTGCTGGACATCCTGGACCCGAACAAGTTCACGAGCTGCCGAAGACAGCAGCACGCCAGCCAACGGGGTGAGCGCGAGCTGAGCGCGTACGGAGCGGAGAACCGGAGAGGAGGAGCGGGGGAGCGCGAGCCCAGTGTGGAGTCGGCTAAAGGCTGCTACGTTGCGGAGGAATACCAGAGCAGTGAGTCCATTTTACGGATCTACCTTTAAAGGCTGCTCCATCATGTTCCGTTAATGTTTTCCCGCCAGTCGCCGCCGCTCTTTCTCCGTCCAAATGTCTTCAAGCTTACATTTTCTGAAGTAATTCAGCCTTTTAAAACATGGATTTCGTTTACCCAAATCTTTATCTGTGTGTGTTTATTTTTTATTGTTTTGATTTGAGTATTTAACTGTAAAAATATATTTAGTAATTGTAGGTAAACCTGTCTTCATTACGCCAAAGCTCACATTAAGTAGATTTCGTTTTTAATCGGGGTAGTAGTTGTTTGTGTGAGATAACTTTTGTTAAACTATTCTTTTCAATGTACTACATATAGACTTTCCTGATTTGTTGATAGTAGGCTATAACTGTTAATCCTGATGGAATGTATTTGTTTTTTTAAAACAAAACCTTCTGATCGAAAGTTAAAGTTCGTTCTCGATCGAAGAAAAAGAAACGCATCGCCTTAAATTGAAGCTCCGGTAAAAAAAAAAAAAAAAAGCACGAGGTGTATACGGCTCGTGCGTGTGGGATGAGTAATACTGTTAGAATATCTGTCTCTGTATTTTTTGTGTGTCACACATTTCATTCGTGTGTTAAATGAGTCCGGTTCATGGATAATGTTTACCCGTTGCGTGTTTTCTCTCCTCTACTATTTCGTTTTTTGCTATTCCTGACCTGTGATAAATACACAGCAGTCAAAACACATTCGAAGACAATAAAATATACACTTTCCTATACAATCCATTTTAAAATGTTTGCACTCAATGATAAAAAAATTGAAGGATTTGAATAAAAGGGTGTTGATAATTACACTTAAAATGGGACAAAGAAGTCTTATCAACTCATGTTGAGACTTTAAATGTTGGTTTCAGGCTGCAGTGAAGAGTAGTTACATATTATGGAATATTTAAATATCAAGGTCCTCATTGTTAACACATTTATATTCAAATTCATTCAAATGATTTCTGTACGTTTTTTGTCATCAAGCATTATGTAATATTAACAGCATGTCTATGCCCAACTGTAAACTCTGTGAGTCAGACAGAATATTGTGAAGTATGATTGGATTCAAATATATGAGATCTTAGTTTTTAACACACCAAACCCTTGACTAAAATGTCCATTTCATTATCAGCTCGAACATTAATGATTACAAAAATAAAACAAATATCTGGCCAGTCAAAAATAACTAACGGGCTATTAGTGAAAAACAAACTCATTTTTGGTAGCACACCATAGCATAATGCAAACTGTAATGTTAAGGGCTTATGAGTGTCCTGTAGCTTTAATATTTACTATTGTGAGGTATATTATTATATATATATATATATATATATATATATATTAGGGAGTACAGGCCTCAGTGATTTTTATTGTGTCACATTTTTTGCACTGCCAAGTTAATTTAAACGACGACGTTGTCTTGTCAAATATACTGTTGCCATCTCATTTACACTATTTAACACTAGGAAAAGACTGAGCCAAGGGGCCTCGGGCCCCTCAGGCCCCCGCATCTCTGTGTGACTTTCATTTACCAATCACCACTAAAGCTCAATCTTAAAATTAAAGGCTCTGACTATAAATCTGACCTGGTCTTTGTTGTGTTTCCAGAGGAAGGCTTTGTGTTCAGGGGCCAGGACGAGGAAGAGGACTACCACAGAGCAGGGAGCCCCGACTCTGAGGCCGCAGACGCGCCCTACAGCAGCGAGGAGAGCAGCTCCGCTCTGCCCTCCAACGGAGACAGAGAGGGGGGCCAGCAGGGTCACCAGGACCCCGACAGAGACACCAAGAGCCCCGCGGGCCAGAACACCGATGGCCAGAGCAACGGGAGCCAGGGCTCGCAGGGGAAACCCAAGAGGAAGCGCTCCGGCTCGGACTCCAAGTCGGGGAAGCCCCGCAGAGCCCGGACTGCCTTCACCTACGAGCAGCTGGTGTCGCTGGAGAACAAGTTCAAGTCCACGCGGTACCTGTCGGTGTGCGAGCGCCTCAACCTGGCCCTGTCGCTGTCCCTCACCGAGACCCAGGTCAAGATCTGGTTCCAGAACCGCCGCACCAAGTGGAAGAAGCAGAACCCCGGGGCGGACACCTCTGCCCCCACCGGTGCAGGGGGCGGAGGATCAGGGGGAGGAGGCATGGGGAGCCTCAGCCCTCTCAGTCAGTCCCCCCCGTTAGGCGGGCACCTGGCCATGCACAGCTACGGGGGCCACCACCACCACCACTCCGCCGGCAGCCTGGTCCAGCTGCCCTTCCTCACCGCCAGCCACGTCCTGTCCCCCTTCATGCTGGGGACACAGAGCTACGCTGCCCCCGCCTTCTACAGCACACACCTGTAGACCTTCGCACACACACACCCACCCCCACCCACCCACCCACACACCCACACACACACACACACACA